>NW_010103608.1:18872-25019 GCF_000699245.1 Pterocles gutturalis | reverse complement strand
GGAGAAAAGTTTTCTACTGCAGCATCCCTGCCACAGACATGATGGTAGTAGCTTCATCAAGAGGAAGAAAGGTCTGGATATCATTGTTGCAGTATTAATCACCTCCAAGTACTCAAAGCCATGAGCAGGTTTTGAAGAAAAAAAGTCTTGATGGGCTTCGGAAAACACCCACGACAAGACTGCTGTTGGTATCATTTTATCATGCAAACCATAGCACCGTAAACCAATCTCAGCCCTTGAAAATTTAATGTTTGAAGAAGTCATTTTAGTTGTTGAATCAACTGCCTTTAAGAAAACATTGCAGAATTATCATAAAAAATCTCCATAATGGGAACAATTCCCATTACAAGCGAGACAGTCCATCAGGACGGACCCATGGCTAGAGGCAGTAAGCAATCGCAGCGATGCCGCCTGCCGTGTCCCCAGGGAGCTTACATCTTCACAGACACAACACGGGAAGCAAGAAGGGAATTAGCCAAGGTCACAGGAATGGATTACGGCAAGCTGCGTAGCAGGAGCACCCCAATGAATTTTAGAAGTCATTTAACGTCATTTAAGTCCTGCAAAAAGCATCTCATGCTTACAAAAGCCTGTGCTCAGCCCCAAGCTTGGAGGAGGTTTGTTAACCGAGGTTGTTTCGTGCTGTCTGCTATCAGTGGATTTTTCTTGTGTCTGTTCTAGAGCGGGACAGAGGAACAGAGATTTCACTGGCAGGAATCCCACGGCAGCCTCTGCCAGGAACAGCTGCTGTCTGTCTGGGAGAAAAGACATTCTTTTTCCCAGAGTCCTACAGTATCAGTCCATAAAAGACCCAAAAAACCAGTGTGGTGCGTTTCCTACCTTACAGACTGCCCCAGGACCCGGGTCAACACAATCGCCCAGAGAACCCCCACGGCCGGCCAGGCTGGAGGGAGGCAAGGGAAAGATGCGCCGTTGGCACCTTCCAGTGGGGCTTTCCAAAATGTATACAGGAGTTATCCCCAACATCACCCCGTCAGCTGGAGATCTCACCAGAGCTGACCTGCTGGAAGTGCCACTCGGTGTCACCAGAGCAGGACCGGCTATTGGGGAAGCCTTGGAAGATTCGACTCATCCAATGCCGAGATCTCCAAGCTACTGCCCACACAAGACACCCGCAGGCAGCCGTTTAGCCTAGCAACTCCTCCACACACCAAAAACCCCTTTCTCTATTTTTAGTCAGCCAGTTGTACAGCCATCCTCTCCCATACACACACCCCAAGGCAGTCATTTCACCAGGCGCCGAGACATCACCGTGACAGATGAAAACATCAAAGACTGACAGGTCTGGTTTGGTTCCAAGTGATAATTTCTGTTCTTTCTCTACAAGCAAAAATCCCACTTGCTCCTTCCAGCACCCAAAGATTTCACCTGTGTTCCTGAAACCGGCTGAGGACGAGGTCAGTGCCCCAGGCACAGAAGGATGTTCGGTTCACAGGAATCCCAGCTCTGCCCCACAAATCCCTTGGAAGAATTCCACCCTTCCTCACGGAGAGTTTTTCCTTCTCTTCTCAAAACATCATGCCTGTTCCAAAACCGATCTATTCCAGGTCTTTCTCCTCTAGTCAGTTTTTTTTTCCTGTTAAAACCAAAGTGGTACAATTCTATGGAGCCCTGGACAACTGCAGGTGAAAGCACTGGAGAGAAGGCAATTGCTATAAACAGAGTAAAACTTGTTAATGTTGGGGGGAATCAATGTCAGAGAATAAATGGGGGAAAAAAAATGATTATCGCAATTGTTAATAAGATGTACAAAGTTCGAGCAACTTCCTCTACCTGCTGGGATACATCAACCTTCATTATGATAACTGTCCTGTGAAAGGGAAGTTCTAGGCGCATCGGAACAAAAATCAAGGCAGGGACGGCAGCAGCATTTTGTCTGTTCTGTTGACAAATATTACCAAAATATCAAACCCAACCCACAGCGGGCATGAGAGGGAGGTGATCTCACTATCAAGGAAAAGCAGGCAGCGTATTCAATCCAAACACAGCCGCTATCAAGAAATATTCCCGAGATCAGTACTCCTTGAGCCTTTGTTATCTTTCCCACCAGCATCTTATCTGGGGATTCGCAGCACTCCAGCTCCGCAGCATTTACATACAGCATTTGAAATAATTCCTCTAAAATAAACTGCTTCTCAGTTCCACGATGTCCCGTTCCCTCTCTCACAAGACGGCTTTGCTTCTGTCCTTTATTTTTCCCCGCACAGAACCCATCAGAGCCGTACCTCACGGGAATTGAAGCTGTGTCTTGGGTGAAACAGGTAAAATGCTTGGGACACAGCACAAGGGGGGTGAGCCCATGGCCAACCCCCCAGAACCAACCCAGAGAGCGAACAGGGGACAGATAACCTGGCAAGATGATGTCCTGGGCGATGCCATCAAGGATGCAGTAAAATGAAGATCTTTCCATGAATTAACCCAGGGTAAAAAGGAGAAAGAGCTTCTTGATACCTTCATCTGAGTACCAGCAAAATACACAGAGAACGGAATTGGAGCAGTGCAGGAGATGCTTAGTTCTCATTGAGGTCAACACCACACAGCCCATTTGACACCAGCCAGCCCCTCGCATGAAGCCAGTCCTGCCTTCCAGCCTTCGGCAGAGCACAAAGAGGTTAAAAAAAAAAAATCAGGAGAGCCCTTGGTACCTTCTCCCAGGCACCCTGGGATGGTCAATAACAATAAAATGCACCCACAGAGCTTTCAGCCTAAAACCCAATTCTCTAGGCAGTATCATGCAGTTACTCCTTAACAGCATTTTTTTATGGCATGGAAGAACGAACTTAATATTGCAATTACTTCATTTAATACCATGTAATGGCTGAGCAAGCTTGTCAGCTACCTGGAATAGAGAAAAGGCAAAGTATAGTATAATTGCATTAAAGTGGAAAACATGAGTAACTACTCATATTAAAAAGGATCAGAAATAAAAAGGCAACATAGTGTGAATTATAGAGAAAATAAATAGTTTATGACATGCACCTGAAGATCTGGCATCTTGTAGCAGCATCCTGAAAGCCAACTGAGCACGAGAGACCATCCCCCTCCCAGTCACCTTTGCCTGCCACAGCCAAGACAATAAAGGGGAAAAAAGGAGCAGGGAGCTGAAAGCATGCACTACATCCCAGGGCATGCAAAGGGCAGAAATCGGGCTCATGTGCTGAGTTAGTAGGTCAAGGCACAAAGCACCTCAAGAGATGCGACGTTCCTGCGACGCAGCCCGAGGCGGTGCATTGCAGCATCGCGCCCGCTGCCAGCACAGCGCCGGTGCTGCGCATCTCCACGGTCCAGCAGCCCGAGGTCTGAACGCTGGTTAACCACCAGCGCCCCTGGGGAAACAGCCCTTCTGCCCGCTGCAACCAGACCATGCCCATCTCCCTATTTTATGGTGGGGAAAAAAGAGATCAAAAAAAAAGGCTGTCCTTTGGGAGAACCTCCATGATGACCCTCAGCCCTGCTGAAGGCAAGCATGCCCGCGCATCATTTCATGCGTTCCTGAGGGTATCTCTTACCCCAGGTCACAAAAGCCAAAAATCGAGCCTCCCAGACTCTAGAATGAGAGCACAATGATGATTCCTGACACTTCCAAAGACTGGATGGAAAGCGCTTTACCTTAACAAAAGAAGAAAACAGCAAAAGTGGCAAGAACGCGTCTTACTCACGTTTGCTTTGTCAACTTCTGGGCAGGAGGCAAAGCAGCAACATTTGCCACCGTAACTTATGCAGCAATATTTTGCTGAAAGGATGGAGGTGCCTGCCTCAGCTAAAAAGGAAGATATTCTGATTAAAATTAAAGTGTTTGACCTTAGCTTTATGCAACTGAGAATACCTGTATCTCTGATAAATGCAAAACACTCACCAAAATATCACCAGATCAGGAAAGGTAATGCATTACTTCTATTCACCTCGTGACTTTTAAGATAATATTACCCTGCTGGGACCTTCTTCTGCAATCACAAATCAGAAACACTCCAAGAGAGGAAGGTTTTAAAAGCATCTCTAGATTCCCACTCTATAATTGTGACAACCAGCGCCAGACAGCGCTGAGCCTTTTCCTTTCTTTTGCTCTTCCAGAGATGGTAAGCTTCCAGCCTTTACATGACTTTTTCCTTCCCTACATCACACTTTACATAGATCCTCTACTCCTTAGTGTGTGTCTGATCTTTTCAGCCGAACTTCCAAATGTCAACATTCATTTACCTTATAATTAGCAACATTATGAGCAGTGACATTTTTCTCATCTTCCTGCTTTTTTGTATCTCGATAGTTTCTGTCTGTTTTCACATTCATTTTTTTAAAGTAGTAAAAAATTCTCATTTCATGTGAACAGCTTTTCAACATTATGAGCAGTGACATTTTTCTCATCTTCCTGCTTTTTTGTATCTCGATAGTTTCTGTCTGTTTTCACATTCAGTTTTTTAAAGAAGTAGTAAAAAATTCTTATTTCACGTGAACAGCCAATGTGTACTGCACAGACTACGACTGACGAGGCCATAACTTCGAGCGCTGCCAGAAGCACCCTGGCAATAGGTTTACCTTTACGTTAATTGCAATTCATAGAGACTCTTCCACTTCTGTTAATTTTCCTGTGTTGCCTTTTACGTTATCCCTTCCAGCACGAAATTTTCACCTACTATGGCAAATTGGAGCCAATTTCA
This sequence comes from Pterocles gutturalis, assembly GCF_000699245.1. Lineage (NCBI taxonomy): Eukaryota > Metazoa > Chordata > Aves > Pterocliformes > Pteroclidae > Pterocles > Pterocles gutturalis. The sequence continues at coordinate 20,343 of NW_010103608.1, read as the reverse complement.
TACCTTAATCAACACTCATTAGCTAATAGGGAGGGAGGCGAGGTCTTAGATGAGTGAGCCATTCCAGTGGCCAAAGCCCGTGAGGTTTTTTTTGGTTTTGTATGGGTTTTTTTAATGAAATGTCAAATGCTAGAGAAGCAGCATTGGGTGTTATATACAAGCTCTACAGATGCTACTTTTCACTGGATATCCAAACAGGTCTACAACAAAGATTTTCTCCTGCCAGGACTGATGGCAAAAATCTTTTCTTCATAATTAGGTGTCTGCAGTCTCAGGATGCATTTCCAACTACTGCGCTGATGAGATAACGACACCGAGCAGGTATCTCTGAGCAGCCAGGAAAATGGACAAAAATCCACCGTAATGAACCATTTCAGGATGCCTTCATATATATATATAGATATTCATATAGCAAATACCACCACCCCGACCCTTTCGTAGTCTGACTGATGGAAAGATGGTTGTTTCACACAAGGAGACACATCAAACACCCAGCACCAGTCTGCGGGGGTTCATTCCCACACCTTCCACGAATTCCTTGAGAAACCTCGGCACGAGCCCATCAGGACACCCGCCACCCCCTCCAGCCCAGCGAGCACAGGGTCAGCTCTGAAGGATGGCACACAGCAGTCAGCAGACACCAGCACGTTTGGTCTTTAAGCCAACAACACCAAGCTCTCAGCTCACATCAGGATGGAGCATCTTCTGCATCGGCTTTTACAGGAGCCAGCCCCGGTGAGGACCAAACGGCTCCTGGCTGCGATCCCAGAGACTGGGGGGCTCAAGGTCATTAAGCCCCTGGCAGTTTCTAACACACGGGCTGTGCAGCAGAGGGCAGATGCTCAATGTGCCACCGAGGAAGAGGTTCCACCATCAGACCCCCACGAGAAGACGAGCAGCCACGGTCCCAGGACAAGCTTTGCACAAACACTGTCTCAGACCCAAGCGCATCCAAAGGCTTTGCTGGGCTCTGCTGCCCAGAAATTAGTTCTTAACAATTTGTGCTATCTGAAAAACCTCTAGTATAGAGGAAGTTACAGTACTAAAGCTCCTTTATCACGGTATATCTGCCCCCAGAGGCTCCGTGGCAGTGTCAGTGCATTAACCCCCCCACCCCTCTCTGTGCTGGAGAAGAGAGGGACCAGACCGACGGCTGGACCCCACGCCAGCACTGACCTGTGCTCGTTCCAGCGCTCCAACCCCAGGACTGATCTGAAGAGAGCTGGCCTGTTTTGATGAATTATGCAGGGAACTCAGGAACATGAGCAAACATCCTGCAGAGTTCAGATTAACGGCCTCAAAGTGAATTGTATAAATGACCCAAACCACGTGGGACACCCTCTGTCTCGGGTGCATTTTAACACAAGGCGCTCCTTGAGGCCATTTTACTGAATATCATCAATTGCCTATTTAAATGAAATTCCTAGGGAAGATCTGGGAAGGACGCAGATAAACGAGGCTAAACAAACCA
>NW_010103608.1:11763-18841 GCF_000699245.1 Pterocles gutturalis | reverse complement strand
AAAGAGCAAAAGAGCTTTATTTGTAGCTCTTGAACTCTGGGAATTGGGGAACCTGCAAAGTCTCTTAGGCTGAATTATTGAGATAATAAAGCACCTGCTGAAGAGACCTCTGAATGCTGTAATGAAATTATTTCATTGCCCCAGAATAATCACAAATGCAGGTTCTCTTTTGAGAGCAAAAGAAACAACGGAAGGGAAAGCGGGATAGATAAATGGAATGCAAATCACCCTCTCTGCTCACAGAGAAAGCAAATAAGAGCCACGACATGAAAGGAGCAAGCCTTATGCTACTACAAACAGGCTGAGTTTGTTCCAATTTTATTTACTATCGTGGGGTCACTTGAAAACAACCGAGAGTAAACACAGAAGGGGAACAGACCGGCACAAAAGCACCACCACACCGAAGCATTTTGTCTGGTTGCAACAGAATTATGCAATAAGAAAATTACCCACGTGCGATACAGGGACGACTCCACACTTCCAGCCTCCTGCTCCCCCATCTTCACCCTTCAGAAAGACAAGTTCTACAGCAGCAGGGTCTGCTCCATAATTTAATACTTATGCAACCCACTACATATGAATATTTAACTTTACTGGGAGCTTCAATAAATCATCTTGTACTTACAATGAATGGTCAAAATTTCAATGTGTTTTACTCACACTCCTGTTCCTAGTCACAGGAATTCTGCAGGGGACAGCAAAGCCTTTTCCTGGGAACCACCGAGTTAGTGTTTTAAAAACAAGCAAACAAAACATGGGAAATTTCTTTCTTTCATTCCCACGCAAACCTGCAGAACCTTATTACATTTTCATTTACTAAAATGTAATTAATGAAGGCTTTTAAACCCTCAGAACCTTTCAAATGAATGAAAAGTCCACCCAAATAAATTAGACATGTAGCCCAAGAGCTGCAGATTTAAATTACTGTAGTTATCCTGACAGGAACCAAGAAACAGCTGTCACATACAATTATTTTTAGGGCTGCTACTAAACCATTTTCACATTATGAGCTGCCACCTCTCAGCAGCTAACAGCAGCTTCACATTTTATCATGACAAAAAATTAGAGCCATCCCGTTATCTCCTTGGGTACTATGCACATTTGTAACGTACCGCGCGTTAAACGGAGCTAAACCCCAGCGCTGGGGGGAAGAACACAATCCTGCGCCAGCACGGAGCTGTGACATCACCACGGCTGTGACTTCATCCTACCCCGTTAGCCAATAGAGTCACAGGAAGCAGATCTGGCCCTAGCCCATTGGCTGTAGAACTCTGCGTCATAACCGCACAACAACGTCATCGCCACCGCGCGTCCCAGCAGCCAGCCTGCCCGCCGCCAGCGCCGCCTCCTCCTCGCCATCATGCTGGAAACGTAACTCCACCCCAAAAAGGAGCCAGCCCAGCTCACCACCCCATGGCTTGGCCCGGGGACACGGGCGACGGAGGGGAGCGCAGCCCCCGTCTGCTGTTCTACATCTCCATCAGAGTGACCAACAGCAGCCAACAGCCCCCAACTAGCACAGAAACTCCAAAGAAACGCTCGAAAAAACGGAAAAACACATCTGGGGAGGAGGGGAAGAACTCTGAGGAGATGGCAGAGCACCACAAGACAAAGCACCCGAAGAAGAGAACATCGGGTCCTCCCAGGGGGGTGAGGACAGGGCAGAGGAGGCAGAGGAAGAGAGTCAGCTTCGCTACAGACAAGAAGCCGCTACCCGCCTTCTTCCTCTTCATGGAACAGCATCGGCCAGAGCTTCAGCAATCAAACCCACACTGGACAGCGGCGGAAACCGCCAAGCGCTTGGGGGAACTATGGCACCACCAGCCCGAACAAGACAAAGAGATGTACAAAGAGCAGGCTGCAGGGCTGAGGAGGAGAAACCGAGAGAGAAGCACAGGTCAGGGCACGAGCCAGGGGCAGCCGGGAACGGAGCTCACAGCAGAAAGAAATCCAAGCATCAAGGAGGAAATGAAGACTCTGATGGTCTGCTTTGCTGATAAGACCGGGAGCCTCTGCAATTTCATCTTGTCACTTCTGCAACTGTAGCTCCTTGTGAAGTTTCAGTGCAGTTCATAAGCCTTAGTAAAATAGCTGCAAACGCGAGATAACCGCAATTTTTTTTAGACAGGGCAATAATTCAGAATTAATATAGTTGGCTCCATATTGATGGCAAAAGGAAGGCTTGTGCAACCCAGAGATGGATGGTTCCTGTTTATCCACAAAGAAAATAGCAATGAGTCTTCTCTGCCTCCTCTCTGCTCCAAATCATGAATTAAAACGTGCTCCTTCTGCAAAGGAGGAATTATGGTCCTCTAGCTCAGCGGGTCCTGGAGCTCAAGAGACACCAACCAAGGCAGCCTTGTCCCGGGCGCTCCATCGCTGCCAGGGCTGTAGTGGTGACCTGGGGGTCCTGTCCACGGCACACACCAGACAGTGGGTCTGGGCAGATTATCAACTAACTTAATAGACCTTAGCATATCAATCCAGTACATTAATACATGCAATATGCAACTTTAAAATGATCTGATCTAGGCAATTAAATGGAAATAAGTTTGTTGCTTTTTTTGTTTTTTGTTTTCAACTTTCAGCCTTTTGAGCAGCAGCATAACTTTGAACGGCACTTTCCGCTCAGAGGACAGGAATAACGAACGGCCAGAGAGAGGAGGGAAGGTGCACCAACGCAGACCCCAGCCAGCACAGGTACCTGAGCCCAGTGAAGGACAGACACATCAGAGAGGTTTCTCCTCTCAACGGCTGCCTTTCCGTAGGTTCCCCAAGGAGGAGCCACAGCCCACTTCTTCCACAGAAGGCTCAGCACCTCTTTCTTGGCTTTAAACAACTCTGTCCCAAATTCTTTCCTTCGGCTCAGCTAAAGCAAAGCCTACATTTGATCCAGCAGACGAGGTCTGTAATAGAAGGGCTGACAGCCCATGCTGTATAGCAGCTGAAGGGAAATAACCAGCCAGCACCGCTCGGGCAAGAGGTTATCCGGCTCGTAATGACGTGTGCGTGCTCAGCCTGCACCCCGGAGAGGAGGTCAATTGCTCGCCAGGCTCTCCGAAGCCTTTGCGCGTCTCATCCAAGCCCAATGCTCCTCCAGCCTGCCTGCTCCACGAGCACAGCCTCTGCCGCTCTGCGCCCTGCTCATGCACTTCTTAAATTTCTCTTTTTTTGTTGTTGTAATGGAAAGATGAGCAGGAGAGAGCAGGGAAAGCGTTCATTCTTAAATGCCCCCCTTGGGTATGAAGCTGCTGCTGGTTTTCCCCACATGCCCTTGCCCCCCAGGGTCACCAGGCAGCTTTTTCTGAAGTTAAAATTTCATTCCAGGCTGAAAAGCACTGAGGTTTAGCCAGTCTCCTCTCAAGATGAGGCTTCAAAACCAGCTCCTCTACCTCTACCACACGCAACAGGAAAGAGCGAAAGTGGAATAATCCAGAACATTTCCACCTTGTCCATGACGGAGCACAGCCTTAGCAGTGCCGGTGCCTCCTCACCCACCACGGGAAACACTGCAGCTCTGAAAGTCACAAGCAAACTAGACTCCAAAGATGTGCTCGTCCCTTACTCCATACACAGGATTTTGTTGGGGGCTCAGCACCATCTGCTGCAACACCTGGAGACAAAGGCAGCGGCCAGCAGCTCCCAGTGCTGGGAAAGTCCCAAACCCAGGACACGGCCCCGGTAAGCTATCGGTACAAGTGCTGTCAATATGAAGCAAAAAATAACACTCTGCTATGACTTGGTAGCAGAGTGTTTAAGTGAGCAGGGACAAGAAATGTCACTTTAATGGTTCTCATGACTGCACGGCCGCTAACAGCTTGACAGTATCCATCAATTAAAATCTGCTCCCAGCTGCACTAGTGATGGCCAGAGCAGAGCGTACAGCTATTTTTGTCACATTACAAATAGGAAGTGGTTAAAAAAGATGCGTCAAAAAGGCCCGAGATATTACCCATCCAATTATACTTTTATCAGAACCTGTGTGTCTTCCATTCCTCACACTTGCATCCTTCGTAAACAACTGGTGTCCAGGCAAAACCTTGCTCTGGAGTTGGCACACGGGTTCCACTCGATTTAGCACATCACAGTCTGCTCATGAGCAACGTCTTCAAATACCTGCAGTGCTGCCTCAAAACATCCACGGCTTTGCAATCACACACTCCAGCGAGCTCCTACCAACCTCTTCCGCCGACACGCCATCCGAGGCTGAAGGACAGCTCCCGACTGTCAGCTCAGGATGCGCAATGAAATTCCAGCAGTGGGAAATCTTGTACTGGGAGGGAACGGGAGGAAACACTGGAAAGCACTGCACCTGAAGCTGGTACAGTTCTCCACCTCTGCTTTCACACGACTAGCATATAGATGAAAATAATGGTTGGAGTTAAGCAACACCAATGGAAAAGAACATTTTGGGGGATGCCTGACAGCGGCAGCAGGGAAGCTGCTGTGTTCAGAGAGCCTGCGGGCAAGGATGGAGAAAGGGGGTGAATGATCCCTATGGATGTCCTGGGCAGGGGGGGCACATTTGGAGGCCTGGGGTAGGTTTTATCTGCTTTCCACATCGCAGGGAAGGCATGCAATGAAACTTTAACTGAAGCCTATGGTTTCTTTCGGTATCGGAACATCTGGGCTCACTGCACGCCTCTGCACACTTTCACATCCTCCAAACTCATGTTAATGACACTGTAACAGCTCTGGTAATATCATTTTTATCGTAACGCCACCTGTGTTGTCACTGCTAAGGGAAAGATGAATAAAGAACACCTTATAAATTCTGCAGGAGAAAAGCAGCTGGACTACCTTCCCTTCAAGGCAGCCAAACGGATTCATCCGGACAGCTGATGCTCTCCCCGCCGTCGTCGACAGGGAGGCTTCAAAGGGGCTGAGTTTCAGAGTGGAAGAGAACAGCCCAAAGCGTTAGATCTTTATCCAAAACCTTCAGAAGTCCACTTGCCTGGGCTTTGACCAGGGGCACAAACACACATCTGCCACCAGCCACAGCAGCACTTGCACAGGTTGGATCACAGACACAGGCACACACTCGGGTCAGACTGCAAAAGTCTGGAAAAACAACCCCAAAGCCAAAATGTCACGGACTCCTCCACCTTATAAAAAATGTAATACACAAAAGCATAAAACAGCAATAAGGAGATGTGGATGCCGCATTCATGCTCCTGTTGACACCCAGGGAAGCAGATCTCTGTGGCTATTCCCTTTCTTCCTTGGTAAATGGGAACAAGGGCCACCATCATTTAACCTCCATAACATAATGTACAATTTAACCTCCACCCTCCTTTTGCTAACAATTTTCTTCTGTGTGTGCAGAAGACATAGTCCAAAAGCTCTTGTATCAGAGCAGTAGCAGTCGAATAGCAGATGTATTTAACAGATGTTCTCTGCAGCAGTGCTCCCACCCCGTTGCCTTATCTCCTGCGCAGCACAGCCACGAGAAACCATGTTCCCAGCAGCTTACCCAGCCACCCGCTGTATCACACAGGTTGGGACTAAAAGCAAAACAAAACCCGCAAATACAACATTGCAAAAATAGATGCTGCAGCGAGGAGCTGGGGCTTTGGAAGCACTTGTGCAGGGGTTGTGGTCTGGTTTTTTAGGATAACAGACGCACCACTAAAGAGATCAGGCGTCCCTTACGTATTTCATAAGCTATTAGCCTTACTCACATCTCAGAGGTTAAAGGAAATATTTAAAGAACATGAGATTAAATTCAAATCCCATGCCAGCTAAACGCACCCTTTGGCTGCGTTTGTGTCCCCCAAGGGTGACAAGTGAGTCACCCCCGTAAACCCCCTCCAGCCCAACAGCAAGAGCAGTTTCCATCAGTGGGAGTCCCTCTTCCCCCCTCGCTCCCAGCAGCTCCTGGCCACCCAAAAGGGTTTTTGAGAACAACCCGAGTCAGGCAAGCCGGCAGAGCCCTCCCCCAGACCTCTGCTCGGTCAGGAACAGATTCGTTCTTCATGGCTTGGGACTCCGGAGGAAGGGACCTGTTATCACTTCATTGAGATGTTACAGCCTAAAGACTCCTACAGGAATCAGAAACTGGAAGCGTGCTTTGCTCATTAACTGGCTGGCAAAGAATCTTTTTGTTTCAAAGAATCAATAACCTGCTTTTTGTTCACAGCTTGATTTTAACACATCCAAAAAGACACCGAGTGACTCTAAGCAGCCACCAGGACCGCGGTGGAAAGAGCAGCAGCTTGCACCTTTGAAGTCCATCTTGCACCACCGCACAGACTGAGCATCCCAGAGCACATCCCCATCTGCACAGACTGAGAGAGGCAGTGCATCCTGTGTCAGCTTGGACTGAGATCCCAAACCGCTGCAGCCCAGACCCACCCCTGGCTGCTGCGGTTTTCAGAGCTCCCCCGCTTCCCCCTGTCCACCCAGGGACCACACTGCGCACGGACGGTGCCTGTTGACCTCGCAGCTCTTGGTGAGAGGGCATCTTCACGTCAAATCCGAGGGAAGATAATGAAACAGGTTTTCAAAAGCGTGCCACTCCCTCCGAACTGCAAACCCCGCTGGTTTGGATAATAGTTACCAAAAAAAAAAAAAAAAAAAAAAGCAGGTGCGAAGTTATTAAAGGTGCAATTAGAGCAGCAGTTCGACAGAGCTGATTTTGTCTTTCCCAGAATTCATTATTTAGATTGATAAATATTTTTGCTTGTGCTCTTCCTAACCTCACGTAAAGCCACAGTGGGTATACTCAAGCCAGGCAGACAGATGAGACTTGAGGTTCTCTAGGAGGGTGATATTATGCATAAAATACCACAGAATATGAACATGAACAATATGGTTAGAATATGATTTCTTTTCTACATGAAAAATAAAAATGTCATCACAGTACCATTTAGGAGACCACAACCACCAGTTAAGATCACATAAAATACACCTAATAAACTGCTTCATTTGCCAAAGTCTATTTTCCATCACTTTCACTGCAAAATATTTTATGCTTCCAAGAACATCAAATAACAAAAAAATATTCACTGAAATAAATTAATAATAAATATATAAGTATCTGCTTATGAATCTGCAGGACATTGGAGAAATTGTTCAG
>NW_010103608.1:7820-11732 GCF_000699245.1 Pterocles gutturalis | reverse complement strand
AGAAATCAAGCATCAGCTGCAGAGTCCCAGTGCGTGCTTGGAAATCAGGACTTGGCTGAGACGGGGAGGGTAAAGCCATGGACTTGGAAATATTTTCCATTACTTTTATTGTTACCTATAAACTGCTTACGAAAAGGATCTCAGAAAAAAATATATTTAAGGAGAAAGAAACACAAAATTCACAATTCCAAACACTTCAGACTGGTTTATGTTTCTGTTAAGGAAACCTCAGAACTTTGGGGTGAACGTCAGGATACAGCCTCCCATCCACCCGAGACAGATGGCTCCCCCAGAGCCATTGCAAGTTGCTTCAACAGAGTGTTTAGAAGGAAAACAAAAAAAATTCCAAGCTGAAATCTCCTGAACTTGGCAGCAGCAAACAACTTGGAGTCAGTGGAGGTAAGCAAGCATCAAGTCTTTACCAAGAATTCACTGCAGTCTTTCAGAGACTTCGGAAGATGGATTCTCGATAATTTGGTTTAAAAAGCAAAATAGTTACTTTTTTTTGTAACTTATTAAAATCAGAACTTGCACAAAGAAAGAGGAAAAGTGCCAAAAGCAAAGCAAGCACTGGCATCCACAGCAAATACAGAATCTCTTATTTTGTCCCTTTGGACTTAATTAGTTCAAATTTACAAAGAATGGCATCCATAAAGTTGTTAAACATTAACAAAACTTCTGCTAACTTGCTTCAAAATGAATTTTAATTGCAAGTTCTGCTTTGTACATATTTCAGGATTGCAAAATTTAATGAGTGTTTCATTCTTCCCACAAAAAATCCAATGTATTAATTTAATGCTAAAAATCTATAGTTCCATATGAGGGGGGGAAAAAAAAAAAAATCAATGACGACATGCTTGAAGTCTTCCTGCTTTTGAGGGATTCTTGCTGGGGAGCAGTGGGGACAGGGCAGACACCCCTTCCACCATTCCACCCACACAACACAGGTTTTCAATACCCAGTCCTCCAACCCTGCACAGGCTGCCTTTGAAACGTCTTTCAAGATTTTCCTTTAGTTTTCCCATCCCTTCGACCTTCTTTCAGAAATTCCGGTGTGGCTTTAAAAAACACAAGATGTTTTTTCAAAGTCATACAAAGCATCCGTGACTGGGGAAAAAAAACAAAAAAAAAACCAAAAAAAACCAAACCCAACCAAAACCTACCAAAACCGAAACCCTCTCCAAGCACTCCCCTGCCCATCAGGCTGTTTCGAGCCCAGGGCACCGCTCCAGGATCGATGGTGTCAATTTATTCTGTTACATTACAGAGCGAACAACCTTATTTCAAAATTCCAGCTTCCAGCCTGAAGCACTTCTATTTTTTTTTTTTTTCCCTTTTAAGAACAGCTGACTTATCAAAAACAGGTTTTTCTAACAGAAAACCACAAGCTAAGCCACATTATTATAATTGAAGCAATTAATTACTTTTATGCCCTTCTTTTTAAGGGAGATCTTTACTGCAGGTAATTCTGACTATAAGACCTAATTTGAACTGCTCCATCATTTAAAAGATGATTATAAAAATTAATTTAGAAAGTGCAGAATGAAAACAAAAGGATAAAGGAAAGCACACAGAGATGGGTATTTCCCCTGTGCTCCAACTGGGAGGTACCAAAGCATCTGAAAAGTGGGGAGAAGGCTGGGCAGGTTTTCAGGCGACTGGTAAAAAACACGTAGAAACACGTAAAAAACACGACACGTAGAAACCCAGTGGGTCACTCTAGGGGCAGGGATGTAGATGCTCAGGTTTTGCCTTTCGGGACTTGTACAAGGCAGGAATCGCCCTTTGCACAGAACCATGGCAGTGCAGCACCGTAACGCCTCTAGTTTTCCAGAGTCTTGCGAAATTCCAGCTCACCATGGCCAGAAATAGAATAATTAGATTGGAATTGTCATTGCAGTAGTTTGAGTATCTAAATACATATATATATATATGGTTTTGTAAACAGTGGTATTTGTCAACACATATCATATATATGCAGATATGTCAAAATATCTCTCAACGAACACAAAGGACTCACTCTGAAAACTTCTAATTCTTAAGCTGAACAGTTCTTGCATTTCTATGGCTGCAGCGATGGCTAGGTCAACACTTTATTAAATCTCTCCTCTTGAGAGGAACTGTAACAAAACACACCAGTGCTCCTCTAACCTTTGAAACCCTGAAATTCTCCTCCACTGTCTCCACATCTGCTCTCCATCTCCCAGCCTCTGTCTCTACGCGGGGAAGGGTGATGTGAAGACCCAACCAGAAACTTCCAGGAAAATAAAGCTCCTTGCTGTGCCCGTGTACAAGATGAGAGTAGATTTGCATAGCTCGAAGGAATGCAGCCGATATCAGCCTTAGAACCTCAAAGCCTGTATAAACCAACAGGAACACATCCAAGCTTTGTTGGTACAAATATCCCGTCATCCCAGATGAAACAGCGATAGGTCCTGTACCTAAACACCCGAAAGGAAACAAGATGCTGGTGAGTCAGCTCTGGAGAAACAACCTGAGATCACCAACTTCAGCAGAAACAAAACACAAGGGAAGGAAAAACAGGAACAGCATGATCTTCTGACAAGCCGCCAATGGGTCATCGCCAAGTTCAGTTCTCCTGAGTCGCGATCTGGTGCGTTACCTCCCACCTGGCAGCAGGTTGGCATCACCAGTGCACAAACCCCAAACTCAGCTGCCATCCAAACAGGACGAGGTTGGACTAAAGGGCTTGAACGCACAAGAAGAGACAAAGGGGTGGTGATAAGCTGCTCGCCCACCACAACATTAAACGGCAATAAATCCAACGCACGAGAACATCCGTCCCATCTAGAGTTCAGTTTGCTGCCAACTCACTACTTAGCAAGGTATTGATCCAGGTATTGGAGAGACCGAGCCCAGAGAGCCTGCCACCAGGAGCGTCCAGCGCCTCGTGCACATCACTTCGCAGTTTTTCACGACTCAAAGGTGCCGATCTGACACCTCGGTCTTGCTAGAGGGCTGCACTTCGTCTAAAGAGCAGAAAATAATACACACGTGCATCACCACATCACCCTCAGCAGCCAACACGCTTCTCCTAAAGCAGGCTCTCCATAGATATCTCTTCCCTGCACATCACGTTCTTAAATAGTTCTAGAGACAAGTGGAAAGATGGGGTTGGAGAGGTGCGACCTGGGAATTGGCAAAAAACAAATGACCCTTCCCTGCAGCCTGAGCTTGCGCAAACCACGCTCAATGCAATTCTTCCCCAACTTTCAGGAATCAGCATATAAGGCAAAACAGAAAGGAGACGTAGTTGAATCGCAGTGCATGAGATACGTCGGGATCAGACACCGAATTCAGTACCAACCCGATCTATCAGCCGTGACTTCACCCAGAGCACCTGAAGGGGAGCTGCAGGAACTGAACGCAGGGAAGGAGCTCATGCTGTCATAGGAGAAGCAAAACCCAGCTGGCAAAGATCATTTAAAACATACTTTGTGTAGCAAGTGACATCCGAAAACAAAGTACTTATACTCTTTAACACAACTTGCAAATATAAGAAAACGTCCATCAATTGGTCCAAAAAGAAAGCCCAGAAGAAAGAGGTCTTTGAACATCCTCAAACAGCTGCAGAGGTGTCTCTCTTTGAAGCTGTAGATAAGGGTGAGCAGCGTAAAACATGACTTATCAGCTCTGGCAGGCAGATTTTGACACACAAATCCAATTCCTTCAACACAGCGAGTTCCTCTGCAAAGGGAGACCCCTCTGCACACGCAGATCCTCAACCAGCGTAAACAGTGGTGGAGCCTCGCACAGAAAACGACATGAACTGGGTTCTGAACAAGAAAACACGCCAGGGGTAAGGCAGAGAGAGCTCCTGGAAGCACTGGGAGGTCAGTGATCTTTCCCACCGGCATCCCCAGCAGATGCAGACCCAGGGCTCCCGAGCTG
>NW_010103608.1:0-7789 GCF_000699245.1 Pterocles gutturalis | reverse complement strand
GGCGAGGGGAAGGCTCTGCAGGGACAGCCACCGACGCCTGGGTCCCCAGCCCTGCGGAGCCAAAGTCCTCCCACTGACTTCAGCAGACACCGACTGAGGTCTGAGATGAAAATACACACTGAGAGCTCCAAGGCAGCCATCGAAGGATCAGAAGCTGCTTTGATAGAAAGAAAATAGGTTGGTTCATTAGAAGCACAGTTTTCCACCAACCAACGTTCTCATCATCCGAACCAGTGACCTCCAAGAAGAGAGGTGCCCTCATCTCTCACAGCTCGAGCACAAAGCGTGGCAAGAGATCAGCCCGGCCAGGGGTAGAGAATAACTGAGGGACGCACAGAGCAGGTCTCACACAGGAGAACTTCAATGAGTACTGGAAGTGACTCAGCAGAGAGACGAGGGTGGTGGGGAGGGAAGGGTCAGCTGCAGGTAATGACAAGGAAAGAAATCAAGTCAGCAGCAGTTAAGAGGAGCTGCTGAAACATCGGTGGTTCTTCCAACCATTCTTCCCCCTAACTCAACTCTGCAGAAACACAGCAACAGGAGAGAACTCCTGAAACGCTTCTCCAGAAAGGGCTGATGGCCAAAGGGGGTCTCCTGGGCTCAGCTCCAGAACAGGAGGTATTACAGAATTAACCAGAGGAACCTGACATTCAAAGGTCCTCAGTTCTCCTCCCAGGCTCACCTCAGCACACGATCCCTTTTGTTTATACCCATTGCTCAGCTTTGTACTCCTGAAGCAGAGCAAGACGCCTGCATGGCCTCCACATCAGGAACAGTTGTGCTAGAGAAGTAAATACAATAATACACATGAAACATGTCAAGGCATGCTCCCTTGCTTGTAGGAAATTAAGAGACAAAGCTAAAACCAAATCCTATCCAAAGTAAGCACAAAAAATAGTCCTAAGGAGAAGGAAAGCATTTGTGCAAATGAGACAAGGAAAATACGGCTCCGAGACCGAAAAGGCAAAATGAAGATGAGACACTGAAGAGGAGGAACCGGATTCAAACAGGAATAAACTCCGTCAATTTGGCAGCTACTTGCAGTCCTGCCTCTCCCACTCCATTCACTTAGCATGGGACTATTAACAGAAAATCAAGGAAAAAATGTTTCCCAGGGGAAATGACAAGGGAAGGCTCAAGGAGTGGGAGGGCAGCAGAGGGGCAGCACAACAGATGAGGCAAACCCCCTAAAATTAGAGTTGGGTTCCATAAGGTAGAATAATTAAGGCAAGAGGAGGATCATGAGGAAGAAAGATAGCACAGACCAAGACTCTGCATTAATACAGAAATTCAGCACGTGCTCGTGTCCTCCTGGAACTAAATACACAAGTGAGGCAACTGAGGAGAAAGCTGTTTCCAAAGGACCATAAGACAGATGAAAAAATAAATCTGGAGATCGTCAGCTTCGTTTCTTTCTTTCAAAGATCAGCATTGGAATTTTCAAACATGGAGCCACATTGAGTAAAAGCAGCAATAAGAAATACAGAAGCGTAATGAAGTTCAAGAGGAGCCGCACCGCAGCGGGATTAGCAGGGCGGCACCGCCTGGGATGCTCCGAGGCAGTTCCCATTCCATTCCCAAGCTACGGTGGGATTTCTGGAGGCTGGGCTAAGCAAGGCTGAAAAACAAGGACCCAGTGGCAAATGAAGGAATTCCAAAGCAAATCATATTCCCAGGTTAACATGCAACTTCCAAGCACGATGCTGGGAGGTGCTTTTCCAGGTAACGTTCTGCCTCCGCTGAGCTCAAGAGGGAAGAGGGATAATTGCTGCACTGGAACCCAACACAAGCGTAAAGAACAACCCAAAAAGGTTCTGATCCTGCACATACTGTAGTGTTTATTTGATCTGAAAAACACCATCCTATGATACAGCAGCAACAGGAGCACTTTCCCAACCAAAATCCCAGTCCTTCCTGCCAGGTTGCATTCTCATAATCTATCATAAAGAGCTGCAAAGTGCAACACAGCTACAAAAGATACAAAAAGCCTCATTATTAAAGAGGCCATCTACATCTCAAAGTAAATTTCCCATCTGAATATTAGAAACATCTAATGAACCTTCAACACATGCCAGACAGTCATAGCCAGGCGCATGAGATCCTCGTTAGCTTTATCTCACGGAACTAATCCATTTGGCAGGAGCAGAGGTTTCGAAATAGTTCCACGGGTGGAACAAATAGCCACGGAGTGCCAGACGCTGCCTGGGGGAAAGGCTACGGCTGGCTGCTCACCTGGGCAGCAGACAGGCTGGACCCTACACTGCCTCCCCTCCCTGTCCTCCTATTTTCCAACTCAACAGAAACCTTCTAGGGCAAACAGTCTGTCTTCCTAGATTTCCACAACCTGGAAAAAATCCCTGCTCTAGAGGAACCCTGCTGCACTGGCTCTGCACAGACCAAGGCTTCTCTCTTTTACCTATCTCGACTGCTTCAGCAACACTGGAATGACCGCAAAAGCCTTCTTTGCTAAATATTTGCATTATAGCCAGCAAAATGTGCACTTGATCTTAGTCAATTCCTGTAAACACACATCCAGAAATTGGATTATTAGTCATTTCCTACACCACCACCCTCTCTGGCAATAGCAGCATCATGCTTTCATCACCACAATACAAGGCGTTACGCCTACTATCAGATACAGGTCCCAGACGAGCTGGATGAGACCTGAACAGATGACAGAAACAACTGCAAGAGACAGACAACCGCATTTTCATCCTTTGCATGCGCTTAACCTGCAGGAAATACACACAAGCATAGGAAACGCAGACCTCTCCCACCACCCGCAAAGCAAGAACTCTGCTCAGAGCGCAACCCAGCAGCTGCTGCCCAGCACATCCCCGCTCTCCCTAAGCCTTCAGGGGACGCGGCGATGCTGGAGGCGCGACAAAAGGATCCAGCCACCAGCACGGGGCTGCAGTACCCAGGCTCCCGCCGTCCCCGCAGGAATTCCCATCCTGTCACCTCAGGCATCCCCCACGAAACTCATCCAAGGACGCACAGAAAAACACGCAGGAGATCAAAGACGGGATTTTAAAGCCTACGCACAGCTTCAGAGCCACCCCGAGCTATCAAGAGGGAAGCCGAGGCTGGGATGCGGCTGCCACGGAGCAGGTTTGGTGCCACCCAGGACCAGCCGGGAGATTTCCCCACCGTCAGACAGGGTCTGGGGATGTTTCAGGTGCCCAGCGTGACACGCTTCGGTGTTTTCAGTGTAGCTGAGCACCCACAGGGATGCTCGCCGCTGAAGAAAGCTTTAAAGCGAAGAACCACGAAACAGCCGTAATCAGCAGATGTTGCCGAGGGATTTAGCCAGCTCTGAGCAGATCCTGACGCAAAGCACACGATCAGCAGAGCTCAGTCCCTGTCAGGGCTGGAGCCCGAGCTGCTTTGAGGGATTTTCTCCTTTTACATGTATTTATAGAGAAAAAATTCCATTAATCCTTTCATGTTTCCCAGCTAGTACAAAACGAGGGGGAAGAGAACCCCAAGCCTTTAAGTCAGGGAACAATGACATGAGAGAACATCCAGACCGCGCATCCCTCTAAGTGCCCAGAGCATCCTCGTCCCGGCCGAGGAGGGCTGTGCCTAGGATGGCCGCTCCAGCTCACCTCAAACACGGCAGCTCCTGCCAGCCTTCCCCATTTTTCTTTACAGCCCGGAGACCCCCACATTGTCCTTTCTCATCTGACAGGCTCTTTTTCACACCGTTACTTTTTTTCCCCTTCTTTTTCTCTGCTCAGTAGAATTTTATTTCTCACCTGTCAAGGAAATCGAGGCCCAAGGTCCCCTGACAGGAATGGTGATAGCAGTTAAAGAGCCGTCAATGTGTTATTTTATTAATCCATCTCAAATAGCTACTCAGCCTCTATTGCTCTGCTTGACGTATGGATGCTCAAACCTGCAATGCCCTTTCCCTTTCACGACTTATTGCAAGAGGGTTGAGGGAACCCGGCTCCCAAAAAAACAACCAAAAAAAAACCCCAAAAAACCCAAAGAAACAAATACCCCAAAGCATCTATTTTTAAAGAGGGGAGGGTGAACGACAATGCAAGAGATTCTTAGTAAGCACAGGTCAAGTCAAGCTAGCTGGTCTCAAATACCATCATTATATAATATTCCATACCTTGAAAATACATATGGACCATACTGCAGATGAAATTTGTATTTGTATACATCTCTGGACCAGATTAAAACTATTTATAAGGCTTAGGAAATGAAATATTTAGCTGCAAGATACTTCAATGGAATGGTTTGTTTGGCCGCAAGTCTATCTGCTGTCTTACCGATAATTAAAACTAGGTTTCCATAGACAGAAAGGAAAAAAGCTTTTTTTGCTGTATTTTCAAGCTGAATCGTATCAACATGTTTAAAAACGAGATATGAGCTCCAGTTTTTTTTTTCCCCCATGGGCAAAAATTATTAAAAAGTGGGGAAAAATGAGTCATCCGAATTTAATTATCAGGCTCTGCGATGTGAAGGCCAGCTTTGCAAAGTGAAATTAAAAATAAGATTCTTTGTAATTCCGCTTATGGGACTGAAAAGTTCACTTCTCAAGAATACTAAATGAGATCCCTTTGAACGGACTGGTGTGTTTATCTCGCCTGTGCGTATTTCATGGCGCTACACATATACACGATGAACCTCAAAAAGCAGGAACAGCTTCTTCCCCGAGCGCCGGATGAAATTCCTGTTTGCGGGACCTGGGTGTCACCCGTCACCGCAGCACATCCCGCCTGGGCTGCTCCACCCGGAGCCCACGGCTCAGAGCCCACCCAGGGAAAACACACCGGGAGGAAAGGTGTCATGAGAGATGCAGCACATGGGCACTCGGAGGGGAAGGAGGAAAGTAAATACATCGTGATCCCCCCTGACAAAGCCCCCAAAGTGATGTCTGTAGAACATACCAAATCTACAATCGCTACCAAACCTCAGTGCATGCACATGCTCGTGTACTACTGGAAGTCAAAGGGTTTAATTTTCTATGACACATTTGCCATTTTTAGAGTACCACCACGCTGTATTTATGGGTAGTTTATTAATTTTTTTCCCCAGCAGGTTCACTCTGACAGGCATTGTTTTATTTTTGATATGACAAGACACGGCGCTGCACTGGCAACACCTCCAGGCTGAATAATGTTTCTTAACGAGCCGCATTCATCTCCACCGCGTACCACAGATGACTGATCCTTGCTGCAGCACATCCTGGCTAAAAACTAACCGTGCCCTAAAATATTAATGCATGCTAATAAAACCAGATCTTTTTCATGAAACGGCAACATCTAATTTTCCGAGGGGTCCTGGGAACAGTAAACAATCGGTACATGGTAAATGGCAAGTTCTCCCACATCAATACATCCTGAACATTCAACTCCTATTCCCCCACAAGTAGAAATTACTTAAATTAATGTTATTTGTGTCTGCGACAGAATCCTCATAAATAATCGTAATTTAATTTCCTGCGGATAATCCCATGCAACACCCAATTATTTCAAATGCTTCATTCTTCCAGAGGGATGCTGGGTTTAAGACTGCTCCCTCCCCTTTGTTACTAGTTGGGGCGATTAACTGGTGAGTGCCGTCGCAGGGCACACCATCGGCGTCTGGATCAACCAGAGGCAGAGCTGTAAAAGCAGCACAAGCAATCTGTCCAACAATTTTGCAAGCTCTCACTTAAGACTTCATAGCTCTGATCATTTGGATAGCTCTCGTATATTGGAAAAAAATCCGCGTGGCATTTATTATACAGAAAAGCAATACTTCTGAAAGCATCCCTCAAGCAAACAATGGGATGAGAGGGGTATTGAAATTCTATACGCAGCCTCGTGTCCAAAGGACAAACTGTTCAGTGGAAACATTTGCCAGAAGTTCATTAACATTAAAGTCAACTTGTCAGCAATATATTTAGCAATAGTCAGAAGACAATTTAGCAAAACTAAGGTTTGAGTATGCCAACCTTTGAGCGTGGTTTCTTCGGTTTTGAAGTGCTGGGTGGGATTTTTTGGGGGTTTTTTGTTTTTTTTTTTTAACTATTTCTTCTAACCAGCTACACTATGAAATCTCACTGCAGAGAATATGATTTAAAGTAGACAACAGCCACTGCAAAGTTCACCAAGCCAACGGAAAGCACCCCAGGGAGTTTCACGAGAAGGCAGCGGCGACAACCTGCGACTGGGAATCACTGGGAACCACTGGGAACCACCCTCATTCAGGCACAAACCTTGTTCACTCCGAACACCTTGTAAAGCTTGGATCAGCACACACAGAACATCAGCGGTACTACAGGACCAAAGTACGGCCAGCAGTGACCTACCAGAGCGAAGATCCCTCTGTTCCAGCAACTTCTAAGACGTCATATCCATCCTCCAGCTGAAAATCCATGAAAACCAGAGCAATAGTGTCTCCAGGTTCAGCCAGAATAGTCCACGTGCAGTCTGCGTTATTGCCGTACTCCAAAGGAAAATGAGGGCTTGAGATAATTCCGCTCTGTCCCCGCAAAGTCCCTCCGCAAGCGTCATCAGCTGGAAACAGAAAAGGCGAGTTATCGGGTTTTGCTGAAATGCACAAAGCAGAACAAACCCCAATTCAAAGCAAAGCTCTAGGAGCCCCGTGGCTTTTGCTGGGGTGTGTTTTACCGCACGCTATTAAGAGACCAAGATGCTGAGGGTTTCTCTTCCATCCCTTATCCCGATGAGGATCCCCTGAAGTGTTTTCTGCAACTTTCCTCCCATCCGCGCAGCCGGCCAAGCAGGAGGAAAACCACCAGGAACTCAGGGACTGAGGAGGTTTCACAGATACGTGAAAACTCCGCTGTCACAGCGGGGAGAGGGGCTGGTTTCCAGCTCACATGGATCGCTCTCCATCAGCAACAAACACCTCCAAGGGCTGGGACACCAGGACTCAGAGTGAAGGTGCTGCATTCCCTGGAATTCCAACAGAAAAGGAGCGGAGCATCCCCCCCACCTGCCTGTCCTTGTTTGCTCTGAATTCTTAGGAAATGCATGTTGTTACCAAAATCATAGTGGTAAAAACTTAACCAGTTGTGCAGAAATGCAGCAGTGGCATCTCCTGATCATGCACTGTTCTCCTGGGGGTTTGGGTTTTTTTTGGTTTTTTGGTTTGGTGGTTTTGTTTTTCGGG
The DNA here is from genome assembly GCF_000699245.1 of Pterocles gutturalis. Lineage (NCBI taxonomy): Eukaryota > Metazoa > Chordata > Aves > Pterocliformes > Pteroclidae > Pterocles > Pterocles gutturalis. The sequence continues at coordinate 652 of NW_010103608.1, read as the reverse complement.
TTTTTTTTTGTTTTTTTTTTTTTTTTTCAACCTGAATTCTACAAGCAGGAGCCGTTACAGCAATTAAAGGAGGAGGAGCCAAATAAAACATGAGTAGGAAGGGGTTTTTTTTAAATTAATTTAAATTTAAATTATTTGAAAATTTATCATTGGAAATAGTATTTAATGGAAAACGTGTTCCCTTCCCATCCACCTCTGAATGCACACTCCCTAAGCTTGCAGAGGTTGCTACAGCTTAAGCACATTCTAAAATCTTCCCAAACAGCCCTTCAATTACTTTGGGCACTGTACAGTCTAAGCAGCTGTTTGAATTATAGTAAAACAGACCACTTTTAATGAGATTATGCATATTTGATACGCTTAAAACATAGCTTTGCAAATGTTCTTAACTTTTCAGCTAGCTTACTGAATTTTTACTCAGCCGCCTACGAGGATCATAAACCCATCAGTTCTACTTAAATTCAGCAAACAATCTGGGCAGGACTTTTCTCCGCATGCATGAAAGCGCTTTACAAAACAGGCTCACATGTTTCTGGATATTCTTTGGGTGCTTTAAATGCACCGTTTGGCTTTATCTGAAACCAACTGACCCAGGTGAGGGTTGTTCCTCCCATGCCCACAGCAGCGGACAGCATCCCAGCTCTGCTGGGGC
>NW_010103607.1:0-2117 GCF_000699245.1 Pterocles gutturalis | reverse complement strand
TGTGTGCTTTCAAATGCTAAAATTGGCCTTGTTATATGATTCAGTTACTACGATGTTGTAAAATGCTGTGCAGTTATACAGCAATGCCATACTGCCTGAGGAGGTACTGCACTGTGCGCAAGGAAGGCACCAGCTCAGCACAGGAACATCATCATGCCCTTTCTTTCCTACTCTGCATTTCAACTGCGTTTGCTGGAGAGAGGTTGTTTTGTGTTGTCACATCTTTCTTGGAAGTTTTATCATTACATACTTTCAGACATTTAAAAAAAACTGCAACACAGATTACAATTCAGTCAGTAGTGTTTCATGAACATTAAAAATGCCAAATCAAACTCGTAATGAGACTGCTCAATTCAAGTGCCCTTATCTTTGCTTCGTCTCTGATTTTTACAACCAAGGAACAGTGAACACTGGCCTTTCAAATACCCTTTCTGTATGCACATTATGAGACAGCACTGCCCAGATTTAGCGTAGTCTGATAAATTGCCATAGATGACTGAAATTTTACTTCAGTAGGTTTTTCTTTTTTAGCAGAGCAGATTAATGTTTATTCACCCTGTTGTGCTATCAGCTCAGAAAGTTATGAAATCTTGAGGGTGAATTCTTTCACACAGTCCCATCACTGTCCCATTTGTTTCATTCCTAAACTGCAAGAAGGGTCCTTGAGAAGGGAGATTTCTGGGCCATAGCTGCTGTAGTTTTCTCCAGCACAGCAGCATGAGAGCAGCTTTTCTCCATTTTTTTTTTAACACGAATCATAACCTAATGTACCACACATGCCTTGCTGGACTGGCACATATTGTATGCTAACTAGACATCACTGAAATAGTTTTGCCCACAACTGAAAGGCAGAAAGCCAGCACAAATGCATTCATGCCCAGAGAAAGGTGGTTTGTCAAGTAGAGACCCACAGACATGGACTGAAATCCTGTTCATACAGAATGAATTCATGAAGGAAGAAGGGAAGCTAATTTCACTCCTATCCTGATTCTCCTCGCCCCGTACTACAGGCTTATCTTCTGTCTGTTTTCTGTGTCATAGAAGTACTGCTGTCTCCTCCCAGCTCGGGAAGACTGTACAATAACCCTCAATGACCAGACAAGCAGTTCCTTGCTTTTCATCTGAGTGCTATGAAGATCATACTGGGTGCTACTGAAAGACATTTAAAGGCACAGCCAACATGGATTCACAAAAGGAAAGTCCTGTCTGACTAATTTGATATCCTTCTATGGTAAGGTCACCTGCCTAGTGGAGGAAGGGAACAAATGCCAGACTCTGTACCTAGGACAGAGTAATGCTGGACACAAGTATAAATTGGGAGGGGAGTGGCTGGAGACCAGCTCATCAGAAAGGGATCTGGGGGTGCTGGTCTACAGCAGGCTCAACGTGAGTCAGCAGCAGCATGCCCTGGCAGCCGAGCAGGCAAACTGGACCCTGGGGCGCATCAAACACAGTATAACCAGCTGGTCAAAAGAGGTGTTGGTGCAGCCTCACCTTGAGTACTGTGTGCAGTTCTAGACCCCACAATCTAAGAATGATATTAAGGTACTTGAATGCTTCCAGAGGAGGGCAACAAAGCTGGTACAAATCATCATGTAATTCTGACCCATAAACATACATTTAAATACTGCTACCAACCAGTATTTCAGATCTACTGGGAACACACAGCAACAAAAAATGTTTCTATTTTCCTTTGTCTAAAAGAGCTTCCTATCCTACTTTCTGATAAAGCAAGAAAAAAACTTATTAAATCTTTCTAAAAATGGATAGGTCTTCAAGATGGAATAAATGTTTCCTTTTCAACCCCTCTAATTTTTCATTTCTTTCATATGACATCTCCCCTTCTTTCCCAATCATCTGACAAAATAATGCATGGATTTAAAGCCTGCTTCCTTCCTTCAAAAACAAGCTAAAAAAGAATGAAATTCAATCAAAGCAAAAAGCATGGTAAGTAAAAATAAAAAATTGTTTCAGATGTGGAGTCTGTGACATGAACAATCTCCATATTAATAGAATTTTTAGAAGGAGAAATGTGGTGAAGAACACACCAGAAATTAATCCAAAGTCTCTCGAACACAATATATCATATTGTCTCATAGGGGGAAGCGAATCCTAGC
>NW_010103606.1:0-13136 GCF_000699245.1 Pterocles gutturalis | reverse complement strand
GGAGAATACTGTGGGACACGGTGTCAAAAGCCTTGCTCAAGTCCGAGTAGACAATGTCCACGGCCTTTCCCTCATCTACTAGGTGGGTCACCTGGTCATAGAAGAAGATCAGGCTGGTCAAGCATGACCTTCCTTTCATGAACCCATGCTGGCTGGGCTTGATCCCCTGGTTGTCCTGTACATGCCGTGTGGGCACACTCAAGATGAGCCGTTCCATAATCTTCCCCAGTATCGAGGTCAGGCTGACAGCCCTGTAGTTCCCTGAGTCCTCCTTACGGCCCTTCTTGTAGATGGATGTCACACTGGCAAGTTCCCAGTCTTCTGGGACCTCCCCTGTTAGCCAGGACTGTTGATGGAGAGTGGCTTGGCAAGTCCCCTGCCAGCTCCGTCAGTACTCTCGGGAGGATCCCATCTGGCCCCATGGACTTCTGTGTGTCCAGGTGGTGTAGCAGGTCATTAACTGTTTCCTCCTGAATTATGGGAAGGGGATTCTGCTCCTAATCTATAAACGTGTTAGTGGCATTACAGCACTTAAAAATTGACATTTAAAATATTACTAGCAACAGGTGGTAGAACTTCACCTTCACAGTTCAAAATATTTCCTAAGTGACATAATATTTAGACCATCTCTCAGTCTCCCAGATAGCAGAGAAGTTTTGAAATGTAAAATGTGTTAGTGATGGAGAGCTACGGCATAGAAGTTTTACTTATTAACATTCCCTGAAAGTGAGGATATGTGACAAAGCTTAGAAAGAGATACTTGTAAGACAGTTTTTCCCTGCTTTAACAGCTTTCCAGAAATGCTGCATCTAACAATGCAGATATCTTTTCCGTGTGCTCTAGTGTTAGTAAGTAATTGAAAATGATACCTGGAGGTTGATCAGTTACCATGCATACAGAAATACCCCTGTAAACATACTGAAGACAGGCCACAAACTAGAACAAGACATTAACAGCACTTTCAATGTATCAATTTATTGCATATGTCAGTACATAAAAATAGAAAAGTGTTTTTTGTAAAATTAATTTTATTGTAAAAACCAGACTAGAATGAGAATGTAAAACCTTGCCACGATTAGCACATATACAGTAACATTTACACTTTTGTCTACAAAACTTAGGAATACTTTATAAGACATTTTTGCTTTAACTATATATTAAAGAAAAATCAAATAAAAAGCTTGCATCATATATTCAATGACTGTTTCTGAATTCAAAACACAACTGTTACTTAGAACTTCAATATGCTATCTCTATTTACACTTCTGCAGGGTTCTACTCTAAATTATACAAGCAGGATGGCATTGTAAATTATTCTTAATGGGATACATCAGGCTGATCCCACTACATGCAAGAGGCACTGATTTCATATTTGGCAGAAGTGCCCCTAGCAAAATCACCTGTCAGTGACAAAAATAAAGCTGTACTTCTCAAGAAGTGAATTATGAAATACAAATGGAGGTACATCTGCATCTTTTTGCTAATAGAAGAGACCATACCGTGGACTCTCAATTCAGCCTGGCATTCTTCACTGTGAACATCCAACGTAACGCAAATGATTAGCTTAGAGATGCTGATATGCATATTTTGTATAAATAATCCATCTGCCCTTCAACTGAGAGATTGTCCATAGCCTACCAATTGCATTTGTGCTCTATTTCTAATTTTACCTGAGAAATGGACATGAGGGCAGCTACACCAGTTAACATTTCTTCAGATGAAAGTATAGCTTATCTCTCTGCATTTTACAGTTCAGAAACAAACACTGGGAATGTAAACTTGGGTTAGCAGGAAGCCTCAAGTATTTCCACTAATTAAAACCACTCACACGTGTGCAGACACAAGGTCTTTTACTCGATGCTTCTTTACAAGGTTCGACTCCTGACCTCTCAAATTTATTTTTTTTTTTTTTACAGTCCTCTTATAAAAGAGACAATTCCTTTAATGAGCATATTTAAACCAAGAGGCTTTCTTACAGACCTGTGAAAATAACTCAACTTCCTCTTCCCAAACTAGAAATTTTATACATATGAGACAAATAGTTGGGAAACATCTGTACACAAATGGAGAACTGTTAAGGGAAAACATACAATGATATTAAGGGGAATAAATGTAACAGTATCATAATACACCTTTTGGCAATTTAAAGTTATTAGTATTATGTTGATTGCAGTTCATTGTCCGAAAATGGCTTTTAGTGGCAGACAACTGTGGGTTTCTATTACAGACCATAAAATAAAAACAAGTCTTGACTTGTCAGAACAAGTTTCTTCCCCCTTCTCTCTCCCTTAAAGACTGTATGTACAGTAGTGGAATATTTGCATAAGAAAATAATTTCCTTCCCAGTTACTTTCAGTGGATTTCATAGCCAATGCAATGAAAAACAGCATGATAACAGACATTCATTCACAAGTGTATGCACCCAGCCCATTAAGGGAGAAGTAAGAACATGCGTACGTGGAAGAAACCACTGAGTGTAAAGGACGCATATATGACACAATTGTGTCTTCTCATACCCAATACTTGCAAAATGAGGCAAACCTTCATCTTCATGTCCTGCAGACAATATAGTGAAATGGTATGGCTTAATCAAAAGTAATGCTTAGATATAGTCCACTTTGAACAGCTCCAGATCGCCACACTCTTGATACCACACATCTGACTTTCACTTAGTAACTGTGTGCCCAAATGAGAGGATTTCATTCTTATGTAAGTGCCACATAATACTGGGGTTATTTTGGATTGAGGTTTTTGTCTTTGATTGGCAGGGAGGGGGATAAGAAGCCACACTACTTTAGAAATTGACATTTTATGAAAAAATATGGTATTTAATGCAAGTTAAGACAACTTCTGAAACAATTATTTACTTTCTCTTCAGTCTGTTTCCAACAAGAAATTTTGGCTTTATCAACTTGTTTTTAGAAAAGCAGTAGCTGCCCACTTATTTTCCTTCTCTCCCTCCACATTAATTCTAAAGCAATGTGAAGTAACTGAAACAATACATGCAGGCAGCTCACATTGTCATTTTAGAATACATCAGGGAAAGGGAATGCTATGCCTACTAACTCCCTTCTGCTACATAAACAAGACACCCCAAACCAAACTTCACCAATATGCCTTCCCCACCTGCCTCTCTGACAGAAAACACCAGCACTAGAGGCTGAGGAGATAAGTTTAGGTTTCACTCATTTAAAATTATGCTTTGTCTACAATGATTTTAGGCCTATAGATCCAAAAAATGTCTACAGCTTTTTCAATCACCTCTAAGAAAAGCCTAATCGTATGACAAAATATACTTACCAGAGAAAGCAGCAACTTCTGGTACACGTTTGATTAAAAAAAAAAAAAAAAATCACATTTAAAGATGTATCACCTTATCTATAAATTGCTGACCACTATTAACATGTGTACATAAGACCTGTAACTCCATGTAATAAATTTTAGGAGGCAAAACCATTAAGGCACCAGTTCAGGAAAGCAGTTTTAATCAACCAAAGAACTTAAGCACAAGCTTAAAATACCACTGTCCATCTGGAACATATTTTAAGTGTGTGCTGAGATGCTTTTCTGAATCAGGACAACATGGCAGAAAATTTTATTTAAAAGATTTCAATCTGAAGGGCATTTGTACAGATTGTGTGGAAGATTTTCCACAGCTCATTCTTCTCATTAAAAAATATTTTGAAGAGGCAAACTATTAACTGCAGCAAATGAGAAATTAAACCTGCAGAAGAGTGATACAGCTCTGCACTCCCACATGGACTGAGCTGACAGCATACAACTTTGATAGGACTACCTAGGATAAGGACACCCAAAGGAAAAAAAAAACAAACCCCGCAACATTCAGTCAGAATCAAACTCTCAATTTAAGTATTGCTGGCTCTGAAATGGTAACCTACTAGCTTTGAAAAATCTCAGCACAGCTGAAGAAAACTCAGTTCTGCTGATGCTTATGCTACTTCCACATGGTACAACAGAACTGTAAGCACCTTTTTGCAAGCAAATCAGTAAAAGTGTTAAAATAAATGTTGTCTCTTTCAGACTAAGTTCATGTCTACTAAATTTAATGTACTGTTCATTTTTATTATCCTTACTGTAACAACTGTATATAATAATCTCTAATCATGTGATTACCGGCTATTATTTGAATTTGTTTCTTTTGGAGGTATAAATAAAGGGCACAGACATTTAACCTAAAGAAAATCAAACACAAATACATACTTTTACCTTGCATCACACTTCTTTCTATCACACTACCCACTCTGCCTTGGGAAATCCCACCTCAAATGCACAGGGAGACTAATACCAACAAATAGTTTGCCTGTCTGTTAGCGAGGAGAGCTTGGGGCGGAAAGGAGCTTAGATTGCACTGCTTTCTTTTCAAAGGCTACTTCTATTTTCTATGAGGAATTTTCCTGGACAAAATCCCGAAGCCATGATGTTTAGGCACGTACAACTTTCCGGGAACTACTAGAATATAAATAATAAAGTGAAAACAGGGATAGTGTATTTTCCTCCTCAGTTGCAGTTTGAAATATGTATGCATAATGTCAAAAAACAGTAATAACCCAGGATAATATACCTACAAGTATACTCTACCATAATGTTGTTTTATATTATTTAGCACATTAAAGACTTCCCGCCTTGCATAATATAAAATTTCAAGGAATAAAACACTAACCTCATGCATGGCACACTTCAAATAAACAAAGAGAAACAACAAATCATTGTGCTAACCATGCCTGTCCAAAAAGCTCACACATAGAGCAGTGAATACTGAAGAGCCTCCTGTTGTTCTAAACTAATACATTCCGTACTACTTTTGTAGCAGGTTCCTTTAATAGCATCTGTTGTACATATCAAACAAATGGAATATATGAACAGAGATATCAAAAAAGTATGAGAAAGACATAAAATGGTTCATTTACAATGCTGCAAATGTAAAAGTTATCTGGAACATCTTAATAAAGCATCAGACCTTTCCAAGTTTAATTTCACTCTTTAGGCAAGTACAGACATGACATACATTTAAAAATGGACATTCTTTTACCACTTTTCACAAACCAAGGTACAGTGCAGGTACTCCCTCCATCCCACCCTAAAGAAGAATATCAACTATATTATTGTTACATTAGATGATGTTTTCGCCATTTCTTCAGGGGAGTGACTCTTTATTACTTCTTTGATGAACTGTTCAAGTGCAGTGAAATAACCCTGGCATTGCCATGTGTCATTATGAGTTCCATCAGGAAATATTGCCAATCTCTTAGTCCGAGCTGGGGATAATTCATAAAGTTGCTTCATCATAAATGGTGGAATTAACTGGTCAGACAACCCAGAGATGAAGAGAGAAGGCATTCTGCACTGAGAGATTTTTCTGTAGGACAGAAATTTATTTTTGTAGCACCATAAAGGAAGGTATCTCATTGGAAAAAATGAAAACAAAGTGCTGGCCATGTATGGGATGCTAAGAAAGGTGTTCTCCACCACGATGGCAGAAATCCTATGGGAATTTTCAGAAGCTAAGTGAATAGCTACTGCTCCCCCCAAGGAACGGCCAAAAAGAAAAATTTTTGTTTTATCAAGATCAGACCGAGTCATCACATAGTCTAAAACAGCCTCAGAATCTAAGTACAAACCTTCTTCACTTGCTTCTCCTTCACTTTTTCCATACCCTCTATAATCAACAAGAATTAAGTTTACTTTCAGGTTCACCAGCATTAGCAAAGCATTTGGTAACCTGTGGCCGATGTTGCCTGCATTCCCATGAAAGTAAATGATGGTTGGAGAATATGCTGCATTGTCCCCTGTGTATCTCAGCAAAATAAGATTGAGAAGAACTCCATCTTTGGTTTTGATGAAGATATTTTCATGTGGTATACCAGTAGGCATAGGAACATAAAGGCGTGATGAAGAGGGCTGTTCAGGAAAGTAAAGCAGCACATCCTGGAATTTATATAATATACCCGCTATTGATACAAATATTAATATAAGTAGTAGTATGCCTCCATACAAGTGAAAAGTTACTATCAAGGGTAAAAGACAAATACGGCAGAGACTCCAAGACCAGGAAGCCAAAGCTAGTAGCCATCTTTTAATGAAGTTCCAAAGCATCCATGACTTTTCCATTGTAGAAGTCAGTGATCTTTTACTCCAAGTAAATCCTGTAAAAAAAGACCAAGATATATGTATAAATACAGGGGAAAGAAAAAGGAAGCGATTTAAGCATTCATACTTGCAGAATATTAATGGCAAGTCAATACATTCAAGCAAAAACATGAAAGTTGGTGGCAAACTCCCTTTGAATTTTTGGAAGCCATTCAGTTTTGTAGAACAAGGGGAAAAGCAACCATAAGCAAAAGGCTTTAGAACTCTTTGAAATCTCATTTACCTTATTCAGCAGGCAAGGTTCATCAGTAACACTAGAAAAATAGTTGACTGGGACCATAACAACTTATGCATTCCCTCACTCATCCCTGCTGACTGACAGAACAACCACACAGACCCAATCACCAGTTTGTTAAAACTTCTCCTACAAGTAATTCTAGAAACCAGAGAACACACACACACACAAAATAGCCCTTATTTACAAATTGCTACTGATTAAGGCCAAGAGGATTCAGTAAGCCTATGCACTTCACTCTGCAACCAGTGGAGGCTCACAATGCATAGCGGGTCTGCTATTGTTTAGTAACTGTGGTTCAGAATCTCGATCAACTGTGATTACAATGCAACATGTAAACTGGTCAGAAGAAAGACTCCTCTATAGTAAGATACCACACTGTAGTTACATGTATGACAGCTGTTTTGCTATATTTGGATTGGTTCTGATTTATAATGATAGCTTTCCACTATCAGTTCAATAATCCATATTACATCTTCAACTGAATGAAAGATTGTATCATCATACAATATGATGTACTGAAAATAGTTAGCTAACTACTTTATTCTCTGATCAATGAAAAGCACAACAGCTGAAAAGTCCAAATATACTGCCTTAGAAGTGACAATATCAACTCACTTGTTTAAGAATACTTTAGGTTATATAGCAGATAACAATTACAGTTTATCATAGTATCACAGAATGGTTTGGGTTGGAAGGGACCTTCAAGATCATCTAGTTCCAACCCACCTGTCACGGACACCTCCCACTAGACCAGGTTGCTCAAAGCCTCATCCAGCCTGGCCTTGAACACCTCCAGGGATGGGGCATCCACAGCTTCTCTGGGCAACCTGTTCCAGTGCCTCACCACCCTCACAGTAAAAGATTTCTTCCTAATATCTAATCTAAATGCACCCTCTTTCAGCTTAAAACCATTATCCTTTGTCACTACACTCCCTGATCAAGAATGCCTCCCCATCTCTCCTGTAGGCCCCCTTTGGATTCTGGAAGGCTGCTATAAGGTCTCCCTGGAGCCTTCTCTTCTCCAAGCCGAAAAACCCCAACTCTCTCAGCCTGTCCTTGTATGGGAGGTGCTCCAGCCCTCTGACCATCTTTGTGGCCCACCTCTGGACTCACTTGGACAGGTCCATGTCCTTATGTTGGGGGCCCCAGAGCTGGATGCAGTACTCCAGGTAGTTCTCAAAAGAGCATAGAAGAGGGGGAGAATCACCTCCCTCAACCCGCTGGTCACGCTGCTTTTGATGCAACCCAGGACATGATTGGCTTTCTGGGCTGCAAGCACACACGGCCAGCTCATGTTCAGCTTCTCATCAACAAACACTCCCAAGTCCTTCTCCTCAGGGCTGTTCTCAACCTATTCTCCGCCCACCCTTTATTTGTTTTTGGGAATGCCTCAACCCCTGGGCAGGCCTTGCACTTCGTCTTGTTGAACTTCCATGAGCTTCACATAGGCCCACCTCTCAAGCCTGTCCAGGTGCCCCTGGATGGCATCCCTTCCCTCCAGTGTGCTGACTACACCACACAGCTTGGTCTTATCAGCAAATTTGCTGAGAGTGCACTCAACCTCACTGTCCATGTCTCCCACAAAGATGTTAAACAACACTGGTCCCAACACCGACCCCTGCGGAACGCCCCTTGTCACTGGTATCCACTTGGAGACACTCAAAGTTATAACCTCCTACAATGATATAGTGCAGTAAGAAGTGGAATTAACTCCAAAGGAGTCTTTCATGCACCAGCCATCTTGCTAGGGCTAAGTGATAAAAGCTGACATTTGCAGTCAAAGCCTCTGCACTGTACAATTATGATAAGCATGCAGTATGACCAGCAAAAACTGCCATTGCTATTTTATGCAGACAACTATATATTAATCAGAAATAAAAATTAATCTGTTACACTGTAAGATTCAGATATTAACCAAAGGCAACATGAAATTAACCTTTTATATAGTGTGCCTACTCCAAATATGTACAACCGGTGAAATATAGTCTAGAAAGCCATTATCCCAACTTTGTTCTCTTATATTATTTATGAGCTTATGTTCAATATCCACATACAAGTATGCACAAATATTATCTATATGAGAACTTAATTCTTGTGATAATTTCTCTAATAAATACATCACAGTAATTAGGAGACACATAAAGTAGGTACTTTAGTTTGTAAGATAACTTCCTAACAAAGTTGACAAACATTCCCTACATTGAATTTCAAGACTATAAGAATACTGATAACGACACAGTAAAAACACTCTTTATCTATGCTCTTCAAAATTATTCTGAATTTCTTACAAAGTGAAAGAGACTCTAAAAATGTTTTCTCAACAAGACATTCACAAAAGAATAAGAGACACATTAAAAACAACTACTAAAAACCAAATAAGTAATAAAAATCTTACTTAAGGTGATTAAGTTTTGCAGATGGTTATCCCACGTACACTAAGGATTACTATTTGAAGACTGATACTCACAGCTGATTTTATAAGCCATGTTAGTTTCATCTGTGCACTGCTTCTATTTTCATTTCAGTAGGATATTATCAAAATGCTATACTACTGAGATACTGCTGTTGTGTGATTACTTCTGATATATATAGGTAAGTATAAAAACTTTCATACTGGAGCTGCAAACCTAATGCATCCTACAACTACTACTCAAGATATTGTAGTTAGCAGGAAGACTAAACTACACAGCCACAAAAGTTTCATACTCGCCTACATACTTAAGTAAAGCTGACTGCTCTGAACTAATCAACTACATGACTATTAAAGTTTTCTTCCTAGCTACATGAAACTTCTAGTTCCCTTCATTTCCTGGCTTGAATCAGACCATGTTTCTTACTTCACATCTTACTGCAAGATTTGTATCTTTAGTTCGCTACCTAACAAGTTTCTCCTAGGTTTTCCCTGCCTCCTTCCAATACCAACTGAAAGATCACTAGAAAGGAAAATGATGGTTTCTCAAATGAGCACACAGGCCTAGAAGAGAATCTAAACCAAGTCAATAGAAGCTCATTCCTAATAAAGCTACAAATCATGCTTTCTCTGGAGCCCAAAGTAGCAGGCCTTCCAAGCATTATCTTGTTTGACCTGTAGAACAGCAGATGACATAAGCAGAACCAAATTTCAACTTAAAGGACAAAAATAAAAAGAGTATGCTAATATAATAATTTTCAGTGAGTGATAACGTGTTCCTCAATACTTTTTGAGGTGTATAAGATTTGAGACTGCTCAGCATATTGCAAGACTTTTTTTTGGTTTTAATTTCCCATTACTGTTATGCTGGATAGGAAGCTATAAGCCTTTCAAACAGTTTATAATATAACATCATATGACGCAAAAACTCTGTGTTGAATTATGAAGAGCACATATTGAAATTCTGCTGTCTCTCTAACTTTTGTGACTTACAGAATGCCAGAATCATCAGGGAAAAGGGAGGAATCGGGAAAGAAAAAAGAACAATATATTTAGATAATTACGTCAGAGCTGGTCAACCTGAGAGAGTGGACCCACGACCTGGACAAGCCTGTTTCTCTTTCTAAACAAGACTACTTCTGTTCCTAGACTACAAGAACCACTTACGGACTTCCTCCACAACTGCCTGATGCAACCCTTTGTATCTTCTAAAAGAGAACTTTTACATCAATTTCTGTCACCTGCAAATATGACTTTTTTTAATATCTGACTGTTTAACAGGATTATCTCACTTATATTGTCTTCTACTGTTAGAAGTATCACAGCTCTACGGAGAGGTAGCATGAAACACCATCCATGTATTACAGATGGAGACACTGTAACAAAAGGAAGTCAGCAAGTTGGCCAGTGGAAGGACTTCTGTTTCAGCCAGGGAAATAAGGTTTCTCTACAGATTTCCTTTTCAAATCTCCGGGACAAAACATTAACGCCTTGGAAATTATTCTTACTCCACTAATAAAACTTCGGGTTCTTGAAGCAACATTTTATTGTAGCACTGTATTTAAATCAATTGTCCTAACTTCACCAATGACAAGGTTTTCCTATAACAAGAAGTCACATCCCACTTTACTGCATATACAGTATTTTATAACTGCTGATCATTTAAACTAAGTTAGAGACTACAAAAACAAGCATAAGGGAGATTTTTTTTTTCTTTAAACTTGTCATGAAAGTCAATGGCTGTGACAAGTATACAGGCATCAAGGGCGGACCCATATAGTTTTATCTGGTAGGCGTTTTCCTAGGCAATTCTTATATTAATGTAAATTCCTAGATAAGCTGTTCTTGTTCTCAGCTACCCTTGCTACTACAAAATACTTCCTAATACTTAACAGAAAGGGAGACTGAATAACCTAAATTCTTTACTTCTAGTTTAGTGTTTATTAACCCCCAAATATGTAACCTACCTCTGATTTCTCCAGACTATATAAACTCAGCTCCTCTGCTCTCTCCTTACAGATGATGTTTTCTTAGCCACAGATGTAATCAGAGGTCTTTCCTCTACCATCTACCTGCTTCACGTTTCCTCCTGTCCCCCTGATAATGCTTAATTGAAAAGACTAGCCTTTGTGAATACTGGTGGTTCCTGTAAATTGGGTTTTTTTATGATGCTTGTAAAGTTAAGAGACAAGTTGAAGACAACATTGAAATACAAAGTTATATTGTGGAAACCATTAACACAGAAGAGCAATGCAGCCCAACTCAACTGTGCCTTTAGCTGAAAGGTCACTGAAGACCAGCTCAGCTTACACAGCCACAGAACCGTTATTGCCTCTCAAAACATAAATGAAATTTGGAAGCAATGAGTTTCAATTTCATGCCACAGGGATATACACATATGTAGATACACATGCACACACATCTGTATCTATAATCTCCACAGCTGAATCCACTGTCCAGGAATTACTGCAGACCTCCATGTTGCATCAAATGAGCTACAAAACCCATAATTAAGTAACTACTGAAAATATAAGTCACTCATAACAATAGAAATTCAGAAGAAAAAAAATAAAGTCTTTATGACCAAGACATTTTAATGATATTCTGCTGTGCCCTAACGCTATTCTTAAATGGTTAATATTATTACCAACTGAAGATCATAAAAACTCATGTGCATACTTAAAAGTACTTTGGAACAATTTTTTCATTCATTTTAAACAGCAATTGAAATTACTGTTGTATTTGCCCCAAATTCTGTTGTATTTTTTAATCTTTGGCTACATTTTTAATATTAAAATGAGTTATTTTCACACACTTATCACATTATAAAACATTTACCTTTGGATGTGATGATTTCGCAGGCTTCATCTCTGCCTGAAAGACAATTCCATTTATGAACTTTGAGCAAAATTGCTTTTGAGATACACACAAAATTACTGTTTGTCTTCAGTTATTTGAAAGAAAATTAAGAAGCACTGACAGCTAATATCCTGTAGAAGTTACATCTGATTTACTGATGAAACCATGCATATCACGTTCATGCTCCTCCTATCATACTTAGCTCTTGTTTGAGACATCATTATAAGATGTTTCCAAGTTTAGCAGAAGTTATACATACAACACAGGGTATAAAACATACATAGCGCATAATAACAAAATTATGACAGATCTACATTGCCTCCTTAAAAGCTAACTTTTAGTGGACAAGCAGCCTTTACATCTGTGTTAAGAAGAGGATTCAGGTGTTTAACAGCTACTTTCTCATTAAAGAGCTTTAAGAAAAAAGTTAGTTTGAACAATCACTGCAATCCTTCAGATTTCACAGTTTCAAAACAAACAAACAGAGACATAGAGACACTTCTTTAGAACACAGAAAAGTATCTGAAGACACCCGTTTCTTTCTACTGTGCTTCCTTCCTCTACACTCTACCTCCTCCAGATGCAGACAAGATTTACATAAGCTTTACACTTACTCATATTTAATCAGAACACTTCTGTGAGTAGAAATATTAAGTCCTCAACTATAAAAAAAAATTAGAGGGGGAACTAATCTGGAAGAAAACTTACAAATTTAGTAAGGACAGGAAAAATACACTCTCTTTGTACTAAAATCTTACAGAAGGACTCTCACTAAAAAAAAAAAAAAAAAAAAAAGGTTAAAACAGCAAAGGAGCTACTCCTAGCCAAGGAAAAAGCAGAGCAAGAACAACTATGTGCCAAATATTTAAAGGCTCTAACTTTTAAAATCAGCAAGCCACTTCTCCTACATATTTCAAACAGCAAACTTCCACAGCTCTGTATCAAACAGTACATATTCATAACCGAAAGTGTTTTTCCCTTAACTCTTACTACACTTCCCTTCTCAACTGACAATTCTTAAAGAGCCTTGCGAGCATGTCTTGAATTATGACGGCACTGGGTAAAAAAAAACCATGACAACAACAAGCCAAGTATGGTTATCATATTAGACCCTTAGCTTTCTAGGGAGCACGGGCTCCGAAAACATATTGCTTCCCAAGCATGTTAAATTATTTCATTTTTTGACTAAAAGAAACATCAGGCTCAGCCTTCTCAGTGCCGTCACTCCGCACATTAAGCAACATTACAGTTATTATCACCTGCCCCAGCTTCTACAAGCAACCTCATTTGCAGAAATCGTTAAGTATGGCAGCGGATGCAAACTAAACGCTAGAGCAAGATCTTGCTGTGAAGATGCAGAAGCTCTCCCAGGAGGGCACCTGGAAGAACTTCTAACGGCGCCCTCAGCGCAGCAGTCCCTCGGGAGGGGCGCCCCGAAAGGCCAGCACAGGTGGGACAGCA
>NW_010103605.1:40191-43815 GCF_000699245.1 Pterocles gutturalis | reverse complement strand
ATCTCTGCTCGCCTGGCCAGCTGTCAAAACAGGGGGTGTCTTTTTCATTCCAGCTCACAAAGTACCAAAGGGGAAAAGGGGCTTTAATGCCTGTGTTTGGACACAAGCAATTATCCCTAATTATTGTTTTTCTTTTGAGCCTGCCCGTCCCGCTGGAGAGCCAGCAGATGAGCATGCCCTAATCCTCCCCAGTCGGTTGATCTCAGTGGGTTTTGCGGGACAAACCGGGCTGGAAGGCTTCGTAGCTTTCATCTCGATGTGAGTTTTGAACTGATTGAAACTCGTTGCGATGGGAGAATTAACCTCGGAGCCCAGGCTTTCAATGGCCCCTGATAAGAGATTATACGTGTTGATGGCAAGCTTTTCTTGGCAAAATGTTTTCAAAGGATTTGGAGCTGTTAAATCAAAGCCCTATTGAATTGGTGGTAGGCCCCTTTAGAGCTCTCCCTCATTCTTCATTCCCCGGTACTGTGTGTTGGTAATTACTGGCAGGGGTGGGAGAAGGGAAACAGAAAATCCTCTCGG
The DNA here is from genome assembly GCF_000699245.1 of Pterocles gutturalis. NCBI lineage: Eukaryota > Metazoa > Chordata > Aves > Pterocliformes > Pteroclidae > Pterocles > Pterocles gutturalis. The sequence goes on along the minus strand of NW_010103605.1, from coordinate 43,290 downwards.
CGATATACACCCATGCGCACAGAGGTGATGAGCAATGTCAGCCGGGGAACTGTGGGGAAGCCAGAGGAAAATTTTCTTAATCCTGCAGAGGATAACTCCATAAACATTCAGGCCAGTGCAAGATAAATCCTGTTCCGCTGCAGGCTCCTGTCTCAGGTCTGCTTCTTTTGTGGGACTGCAATAGCAATCCAAGGACTCATGCTTCAATGTTATTTCCTCAATAATTCACCCTCTTACATATATAAAAAAGAATTGAGAGAGATAGGATTCACAGAAAAGCTAGAGGCTATGTGGATCTTTCAGCTACGAGTATGTGTGTGTGCAAGAAAAGCTAGGCAGTATTTAAGCACGGCAGAAACCTTTGTAAGATCTCTTTAAACAGGAGCCACTTATTCTTCAAGTTTGCTTCTTCTCCACCTATCCAAAGTGTGTGTCCTGGACTCCAAAATTACACGCCTTGATAAAGAGTCACCATAATTACAAAATTTGGGTCAGATTTAGGTAAATACTTTCTCTTCCACTGTCTCAGAATGGGGACTTTGATAAAGACTGCGTGCAAAACTGAAAGATGTCTGCTCCTGCTGCTCTTACAATTTAGGGAATCTCTGTACGCTGATCCACCCTGGATTTTATAAATGAATGTGTGTTTGTTCAGAGGCAGTTCTGGGACAACGGATGTGGTTCTAATTTTAATTGCAGAAGGCTAAGGCCTACCAGAAGAAAATCTTCCAGAAGCAGAGGAGATAAGCGTTCTCTATCAGATGGACTATAAATACTAACAAGAGTGTGGCACTCACTGTAGAAAGCTGTTGAATTGGAAGAAGAAAAACACTTAGCTCTGCATCGGTATCTGCTGGAGACATTTGGGTGGGCCAAACCTTATTTGTGTGAGTATTAGGTAGAATTTTGGGACATTCCTATTAAAAGGACATGCCAACTGGATGTTGAGAGAAATAAACATTGATATCCAAGTCCAGAAACATGTGAATAAAAAGAAATTTTATGAGAGCTGCCCACAGTAAAAGATTACCCTCTCCAACATAGTAACCCGCAGTGGTAATGAAGAGGCAGTAGCAGAACTGGCAACATGGTGATAGCCAAACATCTTGGTGGTAAAATAGCTGGAAACTGCCTTAAAGGGAAGAGATCATCACGGCCAGGAGCTGGATTGACGTAAATGTAGACCACGACCTATGGAGGCATTGCAGCTAGCTGCCTCAGCCAATGCTCCATGGGTTCAGGGCGATGGGAAGTGTGCACTGCGTGCTGGTTGTCACACTACCCCAACTGTCATGTTTTAAAATTGATATTTTGTTACATTTGTTTTTTCGCTCCAATAATGTTCCATGTATTTGAAGTCCTTTGTTTAAAATCTTTGTGAGTAAGGGAATATTGTGTGTTTTAGAGTGCTCTGCTGGTTACTGGTGTGCCTTGGGTTCCCAGCTCCCGATCCAAGCTCGATCGAATGTAATTTACTGAAAACTCCACAACCTTTAATTCCACCCTTTTTAATGCCTATAAGTATTTGCCAGAATACAAACATGTAATCTTTCTTTTTATTATTTAGATGCTTGTGCTATAATTATTAAAATATTATTATTAAGCTGCAATATCTTATGCAATGCAAGTGGCAGAACAGTAACCTTTACTTTTTAAGTGACATTAAATTGCCACAAAAATCCAAGTTGTTTGAGGTCAGTTTAGCTTGTATTATATCATGGAAGTTTTTTGCCAGCAGATCATTTAGTGGGAGGCTTGATAGTAACCAGAAAAATACGTTTCTGAGTTGAAAACTGGTCAGGGCTTTTTTTTTTTTGTTTGCTTTCGTCAGACAGTGTCTTAACAACAACTGTAATTAGAAAATGCACATTTTGGCTTATTCAGTTCTTACTATTGACTGGGCCTGTGAGTATTGTGGAAATTCTGGGAACAATAACAATAGCTTTACTTGTTCTGACTGTTTTGATTGTTGGAGCATTCTGCAAGAGATCCTAGAGAGTTCACAAGCTGTGCAGGGTCTCAGTAGAATTATACATTGTACAGGATCTTCAGTGAAGTGCCTGAATCATTTCTAAACTGTTGCAAAGCTTGTCAAGAGCAATGTACTTGCAGAGTTTATACTCTCCATAGAAGCAAACAGCTGCAATGGGATTTTATAGCTCATACAGGATAAAAGAAGCCTGTAATAGTTACAGTAGACGGGATAAAGTGGCTTTACGTATATTTGGCAACTCTGAAGACAGAGCTGAGGCCAAAGCTGTTTCATTGCTACTTCAGAAAGCCTGCAAGTCCCGAGCAGCCAGAAAGTTTGCTGCATAAAATAGCATGCATCCAGTTTGTAAAGTTAAAGGGCTGGTTTCAGCCTCAGAGACCTTAAAATTAATATACTCAGTGAGAAGCAGCACCTGGATCCAACAAGCAGATGGTAGAAATGTGGTATAATAGCAACACCTTTATCAGTCCCAGTGGCAGCCATAGCACACCAGCTCTCAGCCATGTCCACAGACTACCATTGCATGCAGACATAGTCTCTTTCACCAAAGGAGAGAGACTGGTAGTATCGAATGCAATGACAGAGCTTCTGAGGTTCTTGGGATCAGGAAGGTATTTTGGCTTAGCAGGTTCCGTGGTCTTGACATGTGGAAGAGTTTTGGCTCTAGCAGCTTCTGACCAAAATTTGTGACACAAAAATACATAACTTTCCCATTTATACGTCTCCATCCCATTCGTACTAGGACTTCCAGTGTCTTAGCTCTCGCTCTCCAGACTCAGCAAAAGAGTCCTTGTTCCCTAGAGGAAGAAGGACGTATTAATATTTCCTGTTCAGCTGTTTCCCAGATAAATGCCACACATCACGGGATCACTGTTGGTCACATAAACTGACTAACCAACCCAGAAAGAGTTACAACATGTTTCTGTCCAGCCCTTAAGTAGCAGAAACCAACATCACTATAGTTATTTTCTCTCCTCGTACGGAATTGCCATCTAATCACATACTAATAGCTATATGGTCCAGTCCCCTCCACTGCATTATTCTTTGCCATACATAGGTCAACAAATGCTTCATTCTTCAAAGCAATAACTAGACCATGTAGAATT
>NW_010103605.1:33173-40160 GCF_000699245.1 Pterocles gutturalis | reverse complement strand
GTGAAAGTACTGTATGGGCCAAATCCCACAGTCCTTATTTTTATACACACTACTTACTTGTGAATATTTCTATTGGTCCCTGTAATTGTTTTCAACATTTATTACCATCAAAGGATGAAAAATAGTGGGAATATTTACCATACATGCTGTGTCAAGTATTAAATATATGGAGTTGCAGAGAGAGAGCAATGTTTGTATCCGGAACCTGGTTGTCAAAGCATTAAATCTTTTTCAGCTGTAAGTGAACTCTGTTTTCTTGCTCACATTTGTTTTTTAATAGCAAGGTTATTTTTTCAAGTGAAAGATAAATGTTTGGAGTGTCATTACTTGTTTAACAAAAGTTTTCCTAGGTAAGATAATCATGTTTCTGTATATCATGATATAATGTAGCAGGATTTGAAAAAAATCAGCTCAAGGAGATCTGCAAACACTTAAGAGAGGACTTTTATAGCAGACCATATTTTATGGCTTATGAGAGCTAAAAGTGAAAATATTCCAGCCTGCAGCAGGTGCCACAATATACAGAGAAGAAATCACAAGGAGTAATTACATGCAAATACTGCAAGCAAAAGAAATGCTAGCCAGTCAAGTTTAATGACAAAAAAATACAGGCAAAAGCAAGTTAAGATGCACAACAATGGGCTCAGACATCACTCAGTGGCTAAAAGACCCTCTGCAGACATGATGTTGGGTATTTAGTTCATTCTGGCACACTGTCCATAGGTAATCTTCCTAAGATGCAGAGTAATGTATACAAAGTTAGGTATTCTTCACAGAGACAGAAGCTTGTATTAACTCACTTTGCTGCTTTTTGTAGCCATATCAGAAGAGAATCTCAGCACAGAATCTGTTGTTTAATGTCCCTTACGTATTGCTCAATTAAATCCATTAACTTCTTTGTATTATTTTTACCTATTGTTTCACTTATTATTCCACCGTTGCTCTGTATGAAATAGTACTGGTTTTTAAATACCTCTGAATACATAGTTCTTAAAAATCAATTCTCTTCCACTTGCACACTCTAAAGAACATGTTTGTGTCCCAGTACAAAGCTACGGATCTTCCCCAGAGCCTGCTTTTTACCCCAAATGTAATACAATAGGCCACCTGTGCAGATCCCCCAGACACTCCTGTGCGTTCAACTGCAGAACTTGTATCAACTCATGGACTTCCTTTCAGCTCCAGGCATACTGTCTCTGCTGGCCACACACTGATGGACATAGGCAGAAACAGGGACAAATGTTTAAAGGAAGCTTGCTTGTTGGCTGATGTTTTGAATAGTTTGTCGGCATGAAGGCCTTAGCTTTCTTAGAGATTCATTATAACCTGTACGGTGATTAACAAGGCTAAGCAGCCTTTTGCTTTTTAAAATTTGGGAGCATAACAAGCACTTTCAGTTTAAAATCACCAAGACTATAGGAGACATTTTTCCTTTGTTCATTTTTTTAAAAAAAATTTTTGAATGGGTCTTATATTTGTTGAACTGTTCGTCTGAATTCTGACATTTTATTTCTGTCCCTACTTCTTCTTTTGATGGTTCGCATTGCTCTCTTCTCACTCCACATCCTCAAAACACACCTATGCAAATTTCCTTGTGCACATGTAAGAGCAGAATGTGATGCAAGGGGCATCCAAGCATCAAGGACTTTAGAAAGGAGGTGCAGCAAGTGCTGAGTGAGTGTTTAGCTGAAGTGGAGCGGGACTTTGCAAGCTTATGCAGCTAGTGGATTGGGCAAAGAAACACATTTACACATGCAATTATCCTGGTGCAGCTTTGAAATCAAGATGATGTCTGCACCAGGGCTTACATACCCACAGAACTGAGAACTTAGAAACACGGGAGGACGTCATAGACATCAAAATCTCTCCAATCATAACATAGAATGGCCTGGGTTGAAAAGGACCTTAAAGATCATCAAGTTCCAACCCCCCTGCTGTGGGCAGGGTTGCCAACCACTAGAGCAGGCTGCCCAGGGCCCCATCCAGCCTGGCCTTGAATGCCTCCAGGGATGGGACATCCACAGCTTCTCTGGGCAACCTGCTCCAGTGCCTCACCACCCTCTGAGTGAAAATTTTCCCCCTAATATCCAACCTAATCTCCCCTCCGAAAAACCACTGAGAGAGACCTTGGAAACTGATGACTTTCTAGCAGATAGACCAATCTGTGACTCACAAAGTGTGCAGTTTATAAGCAGCAAGTGCAGCTCCTGTGTCTCATGGTCTGTGGCTGTCTGTGGCCAAACCCCCATGAACTGCCAGACAATAGGCACTGAAGAGCCTAGAAATACCAGGTCATCTTGCAATGTAGCTTCATATGCAGCCTAGCCATGTCTCCAAGTGCAGCAGTGGGACCTCAGCTAGCCTTTGCCATATCTCCTGTGCACTCTGTTTCCCTCTTTTCAGAAACGTAGGATATATACCTTTCATCTCTTAGCCCCTGAAGATCCTGGCATACACCTTGTTGTATGAGATGGTGCTCACACCTGGCCTAAAGTTTGGAGCACAGGTTTGGGAGGCTTTGACTTTCTTACATACACATGACAATCTGTACTCCCTGCAGGAAAACAAGGAGTAGAGTCTTAATATACCTGACAAATTAACCTGGTGGTTTCCTACCCTCTCAGAGAGAATACATATTCTGTAGAATGTGCTAGGCCTGAAAATACCTTATTTTCCCTTCACAGGCTCCTAGCTGAAGACATAACACGTGACATGCTTTTCTTCTGTTGAATTTGGGCAAATCTTTTCAATGAATTGCACATGTGAGATACTTTCACTTGAAACACTGAAGGGATAACTCAAGAAGAAGATCATAGTTAAAAAGAAAAAGAAATACTTGTATGCTTGAATTTTAACTAAGATGCATACTGTCGTTTATGTGTATTGTGTTTCTTTTACCTCAGGATGAAAGAACACTTTCCCTGTTTGTAATAGTCTGTGGTCCGGAAAAAAATGCCCAAGTGCATGGACAACAATAGTTTCAGGACTACAAAACCAGTGCCAACTGACCTACAGGACTGGGAAAGCAAAATTTCTCTCAGCAGACGATAGGAAGTGATTCACACAATTGCATTACCTCAATTAAAATTTTTCAGTCTTTGACTTCAGTTTCCAACAAATGTTTTTGTAGAAGCACAACAAATGAACCCTGATATATAGCTAACTGCATGAATAATCTAAAAAATAATTTATATTATGAATTTTGCCCTTTTATATCAATCCTGTTGGATTTAGTTTAGCAGATGTCAGCATTTTAAATGCAGTTGCGGCATGTCTTCTGAAATAATTATTGAACTTGAAGCAATTTATGATCAGCTGCAGGGATGATGTGCCGTAGATTAGAACCTAGAAAGCAGAATATTACAGGTATGCTCAGTTTGCAGATGTTGCTGTGTTAGTTTTTGGTGTCCTGGAGAAAAGTATTCAATTATATTAAAATCAGCTGTTTCTCCTGTTAGTACACTGTATGTTTGTCTTCTTGCTCTATGTATCAAAATTTTGGTGTCAAAATTTACCATTAATGCATCAAATGGAGACACTTTGATCTAAAGATAAGATGTTTCGGTCCTTGTTATGTAGCAGCTGTCCTTAGCATATTTAAAAACAAAATTTAAAATAATGTTTTTGTTATTATTCTGTAAAAATATGACAAGCATGAAGTAAAGGAAAATAAAGCAAGTGACAGGACAGTCACAAAACAATTCTAAATCAACAAATTATTTTGAAGTTAAATAGCAAATATATTTTTATAAACAACCTTTGTTTAAGTATTTTTACATTTCTGATTCTAAGGGAGTTAAAAATATTGATTTTTTCATAGAGCTGTGGAAACAAAATTCAAAGTCTCACTACAATCTGCAAAATGAAATTTCTGAGTGCCAGATGGCTTTAAATGTTGCTTGAACCCTGTGAAGCCTTTAAGATGAGTACTAAAAAGTGTGACATAAAATACAGAAAATGTAAGGAACTTTCAAAGTGCATCTCTGAAATGACAAGGGATCCTCTAAAAAATGGCAGTATAACTGGAACAATGGGAGGAGGGGAAGGAGCACAGAGAATACAGAGGGAGAAGGCGGGAGCTAAACGTCTGCACACAGCAGATGTTGTACAGCATTTATTTGAGAATTAAAGGAAGATTTCATACACCTGTATGTCTTTGGCAGAACAGGAGAGGTGGCTCACAACAACTAGTGATCTTTGTGATTCTTTTCTGGCAATGATCACAAAAACGCTGCTCACAAATGTGCTTTTTTGACAAACTGCATAAACCCATTTATTAGAGACTCATCTTGCAGATGCCCTCAATACTGCATCCAGTCAGCAAAAGTGATTGCCAACCTCCCTTGGGTCAAAAAAGACCCATTAGAAACATTGCTCTACTACCCATCTGCTGACATTGTTATCTGAGGCAGCTAATTATCTCTTTCACTCTTTCATTCCCAGAATCAAATATATCTCTCAGTCTCTGTATGATTGATTACATTAACTAGAAATATTTGCAGGAATCATGGACAATGAACTTTACTTCACCCCAAAGACAGGGATAATAGTCTTTCCACCTTTTCTTCTTCACTTTGTAAGACTGTTCATTACAGGGAGAGCAAACATGGATAGTAAATCTGGTACAGGTAAAAGTCTCTCTAAATGTACCTTACAATAAATCTTACCTTCTTGGTAAAAATTGTCTTAATCTTTTGTTTTTATACCTTACCACTGGTATGGTATCTGAATATGTTAAGTGCAGTGTGAGCAGTTTTTGATCGTTTAGTACACATTACCATGTTTCTTGAGATGGCACTGAAAGACGCTTGTTACACTGTGTATTGAAACAGGCAAATACTTCTCTGGAGTGTGGTCTTGTTAGACTCAACTTTAAATGGATTTAGTATGGAGCAGCGCCTGGCTGAAAAGAAATTGCAGTGAGGAGTTACTGGGTTGCACTAAGCTGATGAGAGATTCAGCAAGCAGCACTCCTCTCTGGGTATCAAAAGAAAACCAATACTCCAGAACCGCCCTGGGAGGCCATCTGGTACAAAAGTACCTGGATGCCCATGTCCCATCAAAAGTCAGCAGCTAAAAATCTTGCAGAAGATGGCTTACGCTGTTGAAAGATGCTATCTCTGTCTAAAGCACAGCAATAAGACTGTGACCATTCATGCACATGAGCTATTCAGCCTCTCCAGTTTCCTTCTCTCATTTCATCTGATTACAGTGCACATACCCTTTCTGCCCAAAATTTTTTTAAACTGCTATGACCACTTCATTTCACCCAATAGCATGATGGGTGTTGATCCCAATATATGAAGTAGTTTCCTGTAGTCAACATCTTGTTATTTGTTCTTGAAAGGTGATTCAAAAAAGGCAAGCTATTGTTGCACGTACTACATTGATCATCATGTTCAGAAAGTCTGACTTTGGCCTAAATTCAGGAATACCTAGGCCTTCTCACAACCTCTCTGATAAATCCTATCAGATCATCGATATAGGCATATTTTGAATTTTTTTCTTCTTGTTCAGAACTGCAGCAGCAGAAAGGAGCAAGGGAACATAGTGCTCTTTGTGAAGAAAGTGTTCCAAAAATGCAGTGATTTCCCCAGAGCAAGCCACTGGTAGTAACTTGGTAATAGGAAGTGTGTGCTGGCAAAACATTGCTGGAGAATTACGGCGGCCACAAGTGAGCAGACAAGAGTAGTGGTAAAGCTGAACCACCGACAATGAGCTGTTGGATACAACTTAAACCACTAACAGGCACTTTCAGTCTCACTGTACGTAATAAAGTTCATGACCAAGACAGGCTTTATCAGCAATAAACTAGTTGGCTGGCAAAGCTGCCTCTACATGAGGAATAAATAGCCTTAGTTATCAAAACATTGCTTGCATATTTTCCAAAATGCAATGTTAAAAAAAAGACAAGAAATCCTACACATAATTTCACCCAGCAGAAATTATTGCTAACATAGTATGTTTTCCTCAGTGGAAGCTGTCCATACAGATTCCACTTCCTGTATTCAGAGAATGACATTATTTGTGAGAAATACATTTGTCAGCAGTTTAACTGTCATGTATAAGCTCCAGGACCTTTATTTTTTTGAGAAGTTGCTTATTGTGAGCTGGGTGGACAAAACTTTGCTTATGATAGCCCAACTTCACTTAGGGATGACTCCAGATTAAGAACATAGGAGACCTATGTTTTGTGAAATGCTTGTGTAGTCTCCCATTTGATTTTTGGGCATTGTTTCTGACATCGTGTGATCGGAAATGCTTAGTTGCATACAAGACGTGTTCACAGCAACCTAATAGAAGTTTGTTGGATCCAATGGGAACAGCATTAGTGAGTAGTTCTAAAGTTAAGAGAAGGGAAAAGTGCAACTCGTGCACCGTGCAGTGCACCACAGATGTGGTTAATCACACAAGCATATTTTCTTTGCTTATCTGCTGGTAGATGCGTGTGTTACCAGACATGAAATTGGTTACAGTGCTGGAAACAATTGCTTTCAGAACATACTTTGTATTCTTGTTCTTTACCCAGGAATTTTAAAAATACCACTTACCTGACTGCTGGCAGTGTACTTAGTATGTTTTGCTGACATACCAGTAAAAATACGTACAAAAACTGTTTTGGAGGTTTAGGTCAAATTTTGCTCTTCACCATGCTAATGTTAACACAGAGAAAAGCTGCTGCATTTCCACTTGTGTAACGAAAAGCAGAGTTTTTCCTTAAGGAACATGAGTGCAAATGGCAAGGTACTAAAAACACAGATGGAGAGAGAGAGGTCTCTGTGTGGAAATGGTTTATATTAAGATGCAGTTGCTGAAGCAAATGGGAGTTTTGCCCATGCAAAGCCTATTTCATAGAATCATAGAATCATAGAACCATTAAGGTTGGAAAAGACTTCAGGGATCATCAAGTCCAACCATCAATCCAACGCCACCTGACTCACTAAACCATGTCCCTAAGCACCACATCTACACGTTTCTTGAACACCT
>NW_010103605.1:28604-32708 GCF_000699245.1 Pterocles gutturalis | reverse complement strand
TTGGCCTTCTTGGCCACCTGGGCACACTGCTGGCTCATGTTCAGCCAGCTGTCGATCAGTACCCCCAGGTCCCTCTCTGCTGGGCAGCTTTTTACTTTCTGAGTGGCAGTTTTAGATAAATCTTTAATGAAGACAGTTGTTCTGCCTAGCCATGAGTGCTTCAAATCACTTCTCTTTTCCTTGCACCCTTTTGGTATTTTTCTGGACTGATGCTGACCCAAGGCTCAAATCCTAGTTGTCCGTACGTTCAACAAGGGTTGACAGTGCAGCCCTGATCTTTTTACATCATCAGAGAATTATTTCCAATCTGAAATGTTGTCAGCTGTGATGAGTGGCTGCACAGAATACATGAACCTTTCCGTTTCCCTGTGCATTAAAGGCCTCCTGAATTCTCTGCACAAAATATCAATGTGTCATTGTAACACCTGAAGAAATTTATGAGGAGAAAAATTCAGTGAAAAACAAATTCAGGTGTCCTCATGTTGAACGGAGTTGATAGAAAATATTAAGCAACCTGATTTCATTTTTCCATTGCCTCCTAAGCAACCTTGGCACCTAGCTTCAGCATCGCTAGTAACAGGCTAATAATAGGTGACTAATACTGCAATAATAGAGTAATGTTCTTGCAAGAGATGAATAGCATTCTTATTTTTTGTTAACTTTCTGAGATGTAGATCTTGGACACTATAGTCAGAGCTTCTGCTACATCAAAATACTCCTAAGGATCAGAGCTGACTAAAAAAAGGTGTCAGTCATGGAGTTAATGGCTGGATCATAACAAGCAATAATAATAATAGTTTTAAATTTGTCAATTTTTGAATGTTTTATTTTTCAGGCTGAAGGTCTTTTCAAATAGTTTAAACACTAAGAAAATAGTACAATTACTTTTCAAATGTCTTGTGTTGTTTTGCCAGTTACAGCACTGTGTGCTGTTTCCAATAACTCAACTCCACTTAAATGTGTTAATAGGTAGAAGTCACTGCATAATTTGTGTGTTTGGAGGTTGAATCACTGCTAATGTGTTTTGTATTGAAAGATGCAACTGTGCCTGTGGAGAAGGTGGATCTCCTGTTATTGTTTACCATTGGAATGATTTTGTGTGGCCTTTAGGGAGTGTGTGGGCGAGTGGACACGTGAAATCGGCAGAGCTCTGGGAGCACACCAGGGACCTCCATCTTGGCTTACTGCTAATACTCTCTACTCTAGGAAACAATGATATGTTTGTTTGAAAATTGTGCATACAGCAGGGAGTATTATTTTATTCATAGTAATACAACATAAAACCAGGGGATATTTCTTGGCGAAGATGAAGAGGATGTAGGTCTAGAAAGCAAAGGTAATGCTTTTCTTCCTATTTAGCTTCTGGTCTTGTTGCCTATGCCTGACATTTATCTGAACCTGGAAAAGGCATGAAGCATTGCAAAATCATCCTTTGTGTCCTCACAATGTTGTGGTGGACAGCATAAACATAGTCTAAGTGCAGCCTCCTACCAAACACTCTGCTCTCCCAGGTCATGGCAATGTCACAACAGCAGGTGGGATGCCTGGAGGTAACCGGCCAGGCAGACACTTCTGATGCTCATCCACAGGGCAGGAGAGCGTGTCCTAGAGTATGTTTTAATACTTAGTGCACATGTGAGGTTTTCCCTGAGCAAACTAGTTGAACAGCCCCAAACGGGAGCAAAAGCTGCAGCAGGTAAACAGTATAGGTGGATGGTGAACTTAGCTTCAAAGTCACTTGGCATTGCAGGGTAGATGCTATCACCTCAAGATTAGTATTTGCTTAAAAACAGCATGAGTTTAAGCAAATGAAAACTCCTGCAGAATTCTACTGCCTTCAGAGGATGTGCAGTTATTTTTGGACTGTTTTTCTCTTTGACATCTCTCTTTTTTAATAATTTGAGCAACCAGCCAGAAACTTCTTGTAAGCAAGGAATAAACAGTAGTTTTGTGAGTTCCAGGTATCTGCGCTGGTGTAGGGTCTGTGTGTGCATAATTATTTAGTATCATAAATGGCATAATACTAGCATATGCAGAATTGCTCACAGCTTAGTAGATTCAATAAAGCTGCTGTTATTTCTTGCAAATGTACTTCTGAGTGTGTCTCTTAGTGTGGCGCCAGAAGTGAAATTAATTTATCTGCTTAACTTCTTTGCTGTGGCTGACTGAATGACTTCAGGCATGACTGTGAGCAATACTTCATCCTCTGGTGCAATCTGGATGCATGGGTTACTTGTGAAAAATTGACTTTTTCCAGGGAAGCATGGAAAATTATGTGAAATAGGCAAAGGAGGGACAGCTATCAGGGTGCCACACTGAACTTACAGCAAAGGGTGCTTTTTGACATCTGTCTTTAGAGCAGAACTAAAGAAATCTTAAATTGTTTGGAAAAGTAGTAGGTATCTAAGAGAATGGTAATGTTTCTTATTACATCCACTGAAATCATAACAAAGAATGATGTTTCTGTGGAAGTTTGTCAGATGTACAGATGAACTTTACAGATACCGGAAAGTGCTAAGAAACAGTAATAATGCAGCTACCAAGCTTATATTATCATGGCATTGTAACTGGACTCAGTTGGATCATTGGTATTGATCAGCAAACAGGCAAAAAAGCCTAGGACAAAACCAGCTGAAATGACAGATGATTTACACAAGGTCAAGTAAAGACATAAACACAGCCTGAAACAAACCAAAGCAGATTTTGTGCACAGAAGGATAAGCAATGTAGATGTTACACGAAAGATTTTGACGGTCACTTTTTTCATGATCTTGCCTCTAGAAAAGCAATCGCTGTGCAAAAATGTGCATGTAATGCTAGAACCATTCACCTCTAAGTGGATGGTGAGAGTAGCATCTCCTTTGTTTGGTTTGCCTTCACTAAGACCTGCTGGATTAATTCCTGAAAAATGAAGATTAAGTATTATATATGAGTACGATTTCAGCCAAGACTAAGGCAAGTAGTTTGGACTGTAGTGCAGCAAGTTTTAAGAGTTACAGCAGGATGAATTTGCAATATAAATCTTTTTTGTGATCTGGCAAGACACTCTGGGCAAAAATCAATCAATGGTACTTGAGGGCAGATGTTTTGGGGTGATATCCTCTGCCAGATCTAGCCAAAAGTAGGTTCCACAGAGAAAACCTTCAAAGTGCAGCTGGGAAGCACAGGGAGCTTGTTTCCTGCTTTTTGAAGGCAGAGAATGGAGTGAATGAAGCTGTGAACAATGTAACACAATGATAATGTCATGCCATGCACAATTCCAGCTTAGTGCTTCCATGCATGAAGAGATACTTCTTTCGTATAGGAATGATTTTAGAGGCAATTCATACCTGCTTGAAGAACACTACTTGGAAATCAGCTCTGAGTTGAAACCAATACAATTGCCACCAGTGAGAGGAAACTTTAAAAAATAAATTGAGAGCCATGTGGAGATGGGGAATGTTAAATAAAGTTAGACAACTAGCAGAATGGATGAGCAATGTGGTAGCCATTAAAAACCAGACAAACCATACATGTGTATTGTTCAAATCTAAAATAAAATCACATCATGTGGAAGAGAGAGAATTACCCTGTAATTATACCGATAATTGAATGTGTTCAACTTCATATAGGAAAAGAGATGTATACTAGTTCTATAAATAAAGTACACATACTCCTGCATTTGTGTGGTTGGTTTTCATGTCAGCTATTTATTAGCACAAAAATTGTGTAGCAATGTTCATAAATTTTTAGGTTAAGCAAAGTTGCAAACTGTTTCCTGATCACATCTGCTGTGCATCTTACGTTTTACAGCTCCAAAGCAAGAAAGTAGGTATTGTGTCTTTCTACCGCTTGTATAATTTTTGAAGGGAAAAAAATGTACAAAAGAAGGCAAGAAAGTTGCCATAACATCCCTTTCTATGTTAGTGACTGATGGAGTGCGCGTTGCCATGTGGGATCCCAAGGATAAGCACTGGGATCAAAGACATGGATCTGCTCCGCGCTTTTTCGCATGGTATGGGTGAAGAGAAGTCACCAAAGCCAAGGAGAGGAGACTCTTTCATGGTTCCTGAAAGTGAAGCCTGTTGCCACAGCAGGGTGACTCAGAGATCCACAATGAAAGCC
>NW_010103605.1:5038-28589 GCF_000699245.1 Pterocles gutturalis | reverse complement strand
TGCAGGAAGCTGAGCCACAATGACACACACACACACTGAGGAGGTCCTTGTGGAAAGGTCGCCCGCCTTAAATGTGGAGCAAAGCCATGTCTAAGCTGCTGTTCCTTGCTGGAGCACGGCACTTCTGTTACTTGGGATTCAGAGTCTTTGGCTGACAAACTGAACCAGGCCACCAAATTTACTGACTGCTGTCTTTTGGTAGCTTTCAAGTTGTTTCACTGGAGTAGAGAATGAGATATTCACATGCAGCCTGTGAAGAAACAGGCCCGTCTCTTAGACTCTGGTGCAGAGAAGTGCCAGAAGGGAGCTTTAACCTCTGCTACACAAGTATACATCCTTTGTAGACACTGTACAGCCAGGACTATGAGATCCTGTGCAATGCTGGCAAATGGACATGGACATTTTAGGACAGGTAACTTGGTATTCAATTATTCAAAGCTCAGATGAGCTGTGTAGTTACTGGAGTGTGGGTTTTCTTGTATTTGAGTGCCTCCTAAGTGTCGTTTTGCATGTCAAAGTAGCTTTTCTACTCCTTCCTGTTAACCCCTCCAGCTATATGCACACTGTCTCTAGGAGGTCAGACAGGGCAACAGCCCAAAGCCCAATGTGTTTTCTGACCCACGTCCTACACCCATATTGTCATTGGTAATACTCAAGCATTTCCCTTCTTCTCACCCTGCAATACCTCTACGTTTGGATGGCATTACTGCACAGGGGCTTTCCTTCCAAAATGCTCTCCCTAGCATGCTTCCCTAAGAAGCTTTGCTGTGAGAAGGAACCCCTGCCCTACCTGCTGTGAGATTACAATGACATTCTAATACCGCATTTAAAGACATGATGCAGGCCTTAGAGGCAGGCTACAGAGTCATGCGACTTTATTACTTGTTTAATTTGAGAACAACCCAGAAAAAAATTTAATTCTACTCACTTGTGGCTTCCCTGTCTGGAGAGCATTGAGCTAGTCTCACTGAGAGAGCTGCCACAAGCATATTGGGTGGATCAGATCCCTGTTAATGTCAGTGGGATGTGCACACTATTGCTTATTGATTCTACTGGCAGTTTTAGTACAAGCACCAAGGAGGGACTGTGCCCTTCCACTAACTGACATTGCCATATAAATTATGATCTCACAGTGTTTGGAATTTATAAACTGATTAAAACCAAAACCAAATCACATACTGCTCAGTTATACCATCTCTTTGTGGGCTGGGCTGACAATGTTTTATAGTTCTAGGTGTAAGCCCTAGAAAAAGCACCAGCTACTGTGAGTGTATTTCAAGCATAGTTAAAAACCAAAAGACTGAATAAGGGACCAAAGAAGAAGAAGCAATTTTAGATGGCTAATGGAGAGAGCAGCACAAGGAGAGCATGTGCCACTTAGCGAGGCCTGGGGCTCTCACGGCCCCAGAGGAGGCTCTGCTACTGCTTGGTGCTGAGTGTCCCAGCACTCCAATTGCTGCATGACTGGCTGCATCATGATGCAAAGTGCATCATGAAAAGCTGTGTGGGGCTCCTCTCAGCTGACTTTGGATACCTCCTAGATATAGTTCTACATCAAAACTGGACATTCAGGCTCCTTTACAGTCAACTAAAACTTCTGGAGAAGAAATAATCTCACTGATTTTTTACTGGTGAGATGAGTTGCATTCACAAAATGTCCTTGATCTTTCTTCCCAACTACTGTAAAGAAAATCCAGAGTATTTGCTTGATGTGCAACCTATTTTTATAGAATAAAGAAGTCTCAGCCTTGATACATGGGTTTTCAGGGTAGGAGAGCAGTTGTAGTAAGGGGAGGAGAATTTGCAGTTTACCAGACTTATCTGCATGCATGCACTCCATCAAACAGCCAAACTGTTACTACTAACTTGAGAAGTAACAAGCCATTCTTAAAACTTCCCTCACCCTAATTTGGAGTGGGGATTAAACTCAGCTCTCCCACATCCCAGGAGAGTAGATCCACTGCCAATCTGTTGGATAATTGCACTCTCTCTCTCCCATAGAAGCTGTTCTGTTTTGTATGAATAATTAACTAGTCATTGCAGCAGTGGTTTGGACCTGACTTGCCCACATCCCAGATGAGCATGCTAACCAGCAGGCTGGAGGCCCTTACATTTCCCATTGCCCTGTCTGGCCCAATGAACACTTAATTATTTACACAAAGGGAGATGTTCAAGGCCAGGCTGGATGAGGCTTTGAGCAACCTGGTCTAGTGGAAGGTGTCCCTGCCCATGGCAGGGGGGTTGGAACTCGATGATCCCTTTTAAGATCCCTTCCAACCCAAACCATTCTAAGATTCTATGATTCTATGATTCTGTGATTTATATAGCTTAAAGAGAAGAAAGGCTCATTTGGGGATAGCCTGGGGAATGAGAGGCCTGAATCCAAGTCCTTGCTTTGAATCAAGCCAAAAGAGAATTTGAAAGCTGCTCTTTCTGTCTTCAAGTCAGCTCTTGCTCTCAGGACCACTGAGTTAAGTCTGGTTGTGCATGCAACACAGTACAGGGAAACACTTTATTCCATGACATACCATAGCAACAAAGCATAGCTGCCTGCTTCCAAAAGAGGGTCTGGTACTGAGAAGCTTAGCTGGATGTAGCTGGGATTCATGCATCTGCATGCCTTAGACAGTGCTGTCCCTAGCATTTCACACCAGAAGAGTGTCTCTCTTAGGCACCAAACCTTTCCTACAGTGTGAAGAGAAAGTGAGAACTACTGCTTTCAGAACGAGGATCCCAAGGGGATGATAAGCCTCAGCATTGTTACATCTTTGTCATCTCTCCCCTTTTTCACCTGATTCCATAAATTGACCACAGGGGCTCCAGGAAACTATGACCGAGTCTGTAGACACTGCCATTAGGTTTAATACCTGAGGTGAACTTGAGTTCTTCAGCTGAATCAGTGCACTTTGGCTACTTCTGTATTGCCTAGGATTTGCTTTTCTTTCAGGTGTGGCAGTAAGATCTACCTCGTGTGTAGGGGTGGGATGTCAGTGTACACTGAGTACTTCTACTGCTCAGGTGCTTTTTCCCAAAGAGTTAGGGACCGCAGGCAAAATTAACACTGACATGTGGGTGTGTGTGGGCAGTTAGGAGACGGTGCTCTACTGCAAAATCAGGCTTCACAGCCATGCAGCAGGCAGGGACACCAGTCTGACACATGGTCACCCTGTTTGCAGATACGCTGACATGACATTTTAAGAGATAAAAGCCCTCCAGAGTCTTCACTGTACTTTGTGAGTATTCAAGGGGAAAAAAAATGTTTATTATTATATTCTGACATGTTCTAAGGAAAGCTGCAGTCCAGAAAGAAGGGAAATTCCACCTGAAACCACATTATGAACTGAATGAGGACTAATCAGTGATTTTAAAACAAGTGTTCTAAGTCCATCCTATCAGAAGTGTCTGTGCCAGCAAAGATATGAGAGGACACCAATATCTGCTTCTACCACACAAGTTTGTGACTCTCAATATATCACATCACCACAGTGCCTTTTCCTGTCTGACCCAGAAATGTTACTTCAGCATGTGATTGTGCAGCAGACTGAGGGGGCCAGTGGTCTTCCTGGGCATGCAGATTCACCTGGTGCAGAAAATCCAGTTTTATGTGCTGGTGGCTCCTGCAAGAGGTAAGATCCATTGCAATGGGCTTCAGCTCACAGCAATTTGCTTAAGTGAACAGATTGCTTTGCCAATGTCAGAGAAAGGCAGGGAGGGGAGCTGTATTTGTGGTTTGGGGTTTTTTTTGTTTTATTTTTGTTTCTGTTTTCTGGAGGGGGGGAGCTTGTGTGGTTCTTCTGCTTCTTTTTAAAGAGGAGGAAAACCAATCTTGAAGTACAGAAGTTACAGAAGGTGCTAAAATAAAGCAGGTGGCTTGGAAACATGGTCAGAATCTTCATCTGTCAATTATTTTTTATAACATTGTCTTGACCTGTCATTGTTCTCCAAATCATCCAAATCTCCATCTTCTTTTTCAGATAAGTGACCCTACACTTACCTGGCTTGAGGTGTTAAGGCTGCAACTTCTGTCTTCCACTAGGAGAAAGTGTTAAGAATAACCCAGGAAAAGGTTTGGAAAAGAGCACAAGAGTATCTGTCAGATCAAGTCATTTGTGAAGAGCAAGTACCTACCTGCTGTCCACTTTGGCATGAAGGCTCAGCCTGCTGGTTATGTGCTACAAAATTTGAAATACCACCCAGCTGGCTGGGAGGGTGCCACCCTTTCTTTGTCCTTTTCTGAGACTGACCATCTCCCGTGTGGTTATTTTTGTTAATGGAAGGGTTTCTTTCCTCATTCCGTGTCTGCTTGCACCTCTGAAAGCTGCTCCCTCTTGTGGCCTCGTGAGATTTATGGCATCGGATATGAGTTATACTACGTTTGATGCTTTGGGGAGCAAACCAAGGAGGAACAAGACAAGGGGGAGCAAGCCAGAGGCTTGCGAACTGTAAAGGGGGCCTGTTCATAAATTTGATTTGTGTCTGACTGTCCTCGTTGTTGTAAAGTACCCACATTCACCTTCCTTAGAGACAAGTGATAAATTAAAATTACTAACTAAACACTTTCAAGTTCTTGAAAAAAAAAAAATAATCCTCTTGAGTAATGATTCTCCTCTCTAGGAAACAAAAGAAGCATTGGTCCATTTCTCATCATTGTTATATTAATACATGGCACTTACCTGTCTGCTTTCCTCTGTAGGAAATAACCTCACAGCAGTTTACAAAGGAGGTCATTACCATAATGCCTTAGGCACACAGAAGTGAAGGAGCTGTTCAACATCATAGTAGTTTCTTTCTATTGCTAATTCAGCATTGATATTCTCCAGTGGTGTTGTTTTTGATGGACTATGGTGGAACATCTTTCTGAACTTCTGATTTTTTCAAATGTCTTTGTCCAACAGCAAGTAACTTAAAATCAAAGACGATCTGCAGTTCAGTGTGGCGATCATCTCAGATACTCACAGATGCATCCTTCTGGATGCTAGGATAAAAATATTTCTACAGTGACCTGTTTTGTCTCAGCTGATACCTTTCATCAACCCATTTCACAGAGCAATACAGAAAATTGTGTGGGATCCTGTCTCTCCATCTCCCTCATCCTTATTCCTGGAGATCTCTGGCTGCTAGGCTGTGGGTACAGACAAAAAAAGGGAGCAGCTCTCTTCTCTTTCATCTGCCAGCCCCTAAAGGACTGATGGTATTTAGAGTCTCTGCTGCAAAATCAAGCATGAGTGGTGAGAGGTGTCCTGCTCTGAATTATGCCTCTCCCCTCTCATTGATCCACTTAGAGGATATCTTACTAGATTTATTCTCTTTTGTGGATCTCACATTTACATTTGACTACCTTCACCCCTTGAAAGGTCTGTGTACCCCCCTGGGTCTGTGGCTTGCTTCAGGTGGCAGGTAGCCACCGTCCTCTCGTTGACTGCAACCTTCATTTCAGATGACACTGGCAACAGACTTGAGGGCCACGTTGGTCACTTTCAGCTCTTTTCCATTTCATTCTGTGGCCTGTTCCAGGCCCTTCTGTCCCCTCATATTTTGGCCTTGGTGCCAGCATGAGACTGGGTGCACAGAAGGTTGGACCTCTTCTCTCCCATGTAGCTATGGGCGGCTGCACTGGTCTTTCTGTCCTCCTTTCCACAGGCACTCAGGGACCTGCTGATCCCTTTCTGTACTCATTATTGTTTTTATTCCCCCAGTCCCAAAGCCTTATTACTTCATTCCTTAATCAGTTACCAGGCCTCTTCCTTTATCACCTTCCAGCCTTTCCATCTGAATCACTTGGAACCACATGCTCTGTCTCTGGCCAGCCTTTTTCATCTCCTGTCAGTACCTTTCTTTAGCTTTTCACATAAAATTCTAGTTTCACATCTCATCTGTGGCCCGTACTGCATTGCTTCTGCCTGCTTTTCTCTTTGACTCGTTTCATTTCCCTGTGCCAATCAGTCTCTCCACTCTGCCCACCCCACTGTCCCCCCTCCTGTCTCTCTCCTGATCAGGTTCCCTGTCAGTCTGTATCTTCCATCTGTTCTTTCCCTCCAGAGCTTCCTCTAAGCCTCACTGTAAACATGCAATTCATCAACCAAACCAATAAACAATTCTCTGCTCTCCTTTTCAGCTGCAGAAACTTTGGAGAAAAAAAAAAAGGGGGGGGGGGGAAGGTCTCAAAGACTGTGAGAGTCTAACAAAACAAACAAATTATGTTTTTTCTTTATTACCATTTCACATCCAAGTATCTCCTATATATAGATCTATGTAGAGTGTCTGATACATGACTCTGTAAGAACCTCATCTGGAAATAATTGCTTGCAGGACCTTCCCCACCCTCCCCAGGATTGTAAGCTCTCCAAGACAGGGATGTTGTATTTGATTTGCCTATAAGGTAGAATGTGCAGTTGTGATGCACAGCAAATGTGATGCATTATAATGTCTTAGTAATAGTGACATCAGTGCGAGGATGATTAATGATGTCTCAAGCAATCGGTGTCTATTTAATAAAGGTGTGCCTTCCCATGAATTCGGATTAATAGACAATATTTTGCCTTCCATTTTTTATATATTTTAGCTTTAAATTTTGAATATCCATTCTAATCTTCTCTGTGCCAGATATTTCTGCTGCCTGAAGCAGGCTACCTGCTTCTGTTTGTTGTGGTGGAGAAACAGTTATGAGCTTGAGGGTAAGGAAGAGGGAAGGAAGGGTTCATACAAGGATATGAGTTGTTCTGAGTCATCTTTGGAACCTAGCGTTTTTCCACTTACTTTAAAAGCAAGCAGGCAAAACAAACAAACAAACAAACAATACCTGGTTTCTTTGCTCTTTTTGTACAGTGTGATGACGGCATCTTGTGTCACTTTATGTAGCATAACATGCCAAGATGTTTGCTATCCTTGGATAACCTGAAGCAACGCGATGCTCTTAGAATCAGAATTGCAGATGGTATTTGATATCTAAAGTGTCAGGAGTCCTCTAATAGCCACAGAAAGGCTTGAAACATTTTTGTTCTGATTCCTGAGCAGATCTTTAAATGGACAAATTCAGCAGAAGCGTGATGTACTCTTTTAAAATGTTTTTTTCCCATCTTTCATGTCCCCCATGACTCTGCCATAAAAATTTACAACTATAGAAGTCTGTTGCCCTTGCATGTTGACAAAGTGAAATGAAGAGCCTACAGAGGCACTGTGGAGGAACTCCCTTTTACAGTAACATGTATTCATGAAATAACAGCCTCACTCAGCTTTCATCGTCACCACCACGGATAACCCACAATTTTCTTTTTCAGTTGACACAGATACATTTTATATATCTGTGCTGTCATGGCTATTCTGAGGGTAAGACTGTGCTGTTCAGGGTGCCACAAGTCTGTTCTAGTGCCCTCTCAGTGACCTCTGATGTTGCCTGGGTCACTAGATTAGATGCACTAATGCATCTAGCCTGTAGTTTTCTGGACCCATCACTCCCCTACTCAATCGAAGCAACCTTGATTACAACAGCAACTTGCTGCTGGTATGAGCTCCACATCATAGCAATGTCCATGTTTGCATGCAGAAAGGGGGAAGGGAAGGATCCATAAACTTCTCATTAAAACAAACTGAAGTCATGAGAGAAGTCCTTTTTAGATGGCAGAGACAGGAAACTTGCACTTGATCTGCCCTGCTCTTGTCAGTGGGTTTCACTGCAGTCACTTGGACTTACTAGAGAGACTCAATTCAGTCTTTGAAACCACTACAACCAATAGAGGAATTCACGTGATTTTCCAAAATCACCTAAGTGTACTTTTATACAATAGGTCATTAAGAAAGTATTGTAATTTATTGGGGTTTACAGATATTTGAAACAATTTTTAGGTACATACAAAAAATTCAGATCCCAAGTAGTGCTCATTAGTTGCATGATTTTTACAGAAATATTATTTTCATTGCAATTTTATGTGCCCTTAGTGTTCGTATGTATGCGTGTAAGTAAACGTCAGCTTCTCCTTGTCTTTGGTACGCACATTTCAGGACGTGCCCAGACTTCCCCTTTCACACAAGAGCAGAGCAGTGTGCAGCTGCATTGGTACAATCAAATTCAGTATTTTCAACTGGTTTTTGTCTGACCTTATTACACCTTGCTAGTCGGAAATCTCCCTGGCTAGGCAGCGCAGCACCTTCCATGTGCGAAAGACCACACTGAAAGGCCCACCCCTAATTTGTTTTCTCATTTAGCCTGAAGGGAAAGTCCTCCCAACTGGAGAGCAGAAGCAATGCTGTTTCTCTTCAGAGAAACAACTCAACGGTGCTATGTCGTAATACTGTACACTTAATCTAAGACATATTTTCCTAGAAGCCTCAAGTTATATTCAACATATGGCAGAGGATCACTATTTTAAGTCTTTAAGTTAAACCAGATATCCAGTTAGAGGTGAATCTATCATGGAATGGCAACATTTTCTTTGAATGCTCAATTTTAACAAGTGTAAAAAGAAATCAAAACTTAGACTAAACTTACAGTGATGTGTTGCAATGGTCTCATCAGGGCTGCTTGGTTGCCTGTTATTAGTGTCCTGCTACTAAAATGACTGGAGATTTGGATAGTGTCTAATGGGATTTGCCTTCTCTCGTGACTCTGCTAAACCAACCCAGAAAGAAAAGACATAAGGACTCATAAAAATGCTTCTGTAAATAATTTTTTTCCCCAAAAAAACCCAAACCCAACTCCATCCTCTTTGGTACAAGCTGGTTTATCTCAAATATCAGGTATAAAAAACATTTGGAAGCACAGATCTGCAAGGATTTTACAGTCATTATGTTATACAGACTGAACAACATCATGTTTTAGGCTTCGGTTTCACGTTGAAACTGCATTACCATGAACCGTCTGTGCTTAAAATTAGATTTTTTGTCCTATGCTTCTGCCTGTCTCCCACCCCTGTGTCTGACTGCCGGTCTTCCCTGTAGTTGGTTGGACAGGGAAGATAAAGCAAATAACTGGGATCCCCACTCATCCCTTCCACAGCCCTCCCACCAGGCCCACGAGCACTGATCATGATAAAAGATTAAAACATTTGTGAGACAGCCTGCTCACATTTTGAAAAGAAAAAGACAATTATGAGAGCTAATCTTCCATAAAGGCGCTTGCATAAGAACAGGGACAAACTAGAAGGGTAATTGTTAAAAAGAAAAGGCAAATAAACAAGCAGACCCCAGTAGGTCAGGACAAGTGTATTTACCTGAGATCTAAGCTGTGCTGTTACTAGGTGACAGCATAAACAACTTTGGTTTTGTAACCATGTGGTGCCACTTAGAACCAAAAAACAATTTATGGGATGTACATTACTGATGTGGAAAGATGGTTTGAGAATACGATAGGAGTGTGGGACTACCATACCTTGAAATTAGAGGTATCTGTCAGGTCCACAATATGGTAATGAATGTGACTAGAAAGCCTGGGGTATGCTAATCTGTGTTTGAATTTAGGCAGGACTGGATTATAAAAATTAACTCTGTATCTGATGTGGAATTTAACTTGCTGAAAATCCAGGTGATCTGGACTCAATTTAACTCAATATTCTTAAAATGCAAAATTTATTTACTTTCAGCAAATCATGGGTAATATAAACTGCAAAACAGACTGTATTAATGAATAACTAAGAACTATATCTTGCACCATCCTCTTCCCAAGGAGGACCAACTTTTATTTTTCCTTCCATTTTTAACAGTTACTTGTTAACAATGTTTTGAAAAAAGTAAACTGCAAGTATTTCCAATGTTTATATTACAGTATTTATTTTTTTATTAGCAGTGGTGATTTTACACTCCCAAATATTTCTTTGTAAATGCTGGCTTAGTATTTGAGGTTAGCATACTTCAGTAAATATTTAAAGAAATAAATTAAAAATATCAAATGTTCATAGTCACTGCCTGATATCAGACAGCTAGATTCAAAGCCTGCAGTGAACTCAGCATTATTTGTTTCTCCCAAATATCACAAATTCCATTCAGCACCCTGAAGACCAGTGCACACTAAGAGACTTTTTTTTTCTACTTTTGGGTTAGAAATTATGTTTTTTGACCTATGGGCTTTTGCTATTCAGTTTGCTTCCAATTTTGAAAAAAAGGAGTGGAAGAAGATGAATGACACATCTTTTGGGGAGTAATGTATCCATTTTGTTGTATGCTCTGTTTCCTACATAAGATCATGATTATTATTCCATCTTTCCTCTTAAGACATGTCTAAAATCTTAGTCATGCAGCTTGCTGAGAGGTTATTAGCAGTATGTATAGACTGTGTGTTGTGTTGCAGGTGTCTATGTTTATTATGAAAAACTGAAATTTAAAAATCTCAATCAGTACTTTGTCTGTCTCAGCTTTCACCTTGGCCTCTGAGTAACCTGATGCTCCAAACCCCACAGCTGTCATCTACCTCAATATGAGATCTCAGATGGGGGCCAGGCTCTGCTCTCATTTTCTGCAGTGCAATTTTGCTATGCCAATGGAGTTACTACAAGTCTAGGATACATGAGAGTGTATTTTGGCACCGAAAGTCTCTGTGCAGTGAAAGGAGGATGGTACGTTTTTACTGATTAGGATGCTGCTGGGAAGGGGAGCTGTAACAGGGCACGGACGCTGAGCTACCTGATGGGCTCCAGCTGTGCCACAGGTTATCCTCTGGTTAATATCAATGTAACTGTGGGTGCAAGAGGATTTTTCCAGTCTTCCCACAGGAACACAATGAGCAGCCTACAGAGAAAGACAAAACGTTTTAGTGGATGTGTCTTACAGACAGAAATTCTTTGCAGCTCATTTTTATTTCAAGGCTCGGTTGAAGCAGTAAGTGGGTCAGAGACAAAGATGGGAAGCTCAGGCAGGACAGGAGACTCAGCTAAGTGAGTGCCTCTGTTGTGTGGGACCATCAATTGTCAGAGGACACCCTTAAAATAATGCTTTTCTTTGCAGAAACACTAGCTTAATTGTATATTGCCTATATTTGCTGTGAACTGACCTTTTTCCTTCTGACTATTACTGATGTTACCATGCTTTCCACTTGTATGAATGACTTTAAATAAATATAGATTTAAGAAAATATTTGCTTTTTGTTTTCCTGTCTTTGTAAAAGAAGAAAATCTGCCTGCTCTCCATTTTATTATGCAGCACAGAGGGAGATTAAACCAGTTGCAGGCATGTCACAGCAAGATAGAACCAGGACTGTGAAATTTCCCACCTCTGCATTCAAATGAGTTTTCAATAGTTGGGCTATTACCAAATTATGAAGGTTTTTATTTAAAGGTGATTTATAAATATGTATTTAACAAATGGGCCAATCCTGTTTTGTTTCTTCGTGATGCATCAAAAAAACCTGAGAAGATACTTTGAAATATTATTTCTGAGCATTCATTACTTTTGCAATGTCAGTAATATCATTTAATCCTCCCTACACTCATTATGTAACTTCTTGGTGATTTACACTGACTTTGCTGTTCTGCATGTATCTTTAACAAGATACCCTTTCTTCAAAATGGATGCTAAAAATCATGCTTGCGTTAGGTGGGGTTTTTTCAGTTCTCTTGCAGATTACAAAAATACAAAGTACTTCAATTTTCCTATTTTTGAAGGAGTTTCTCTTGTTAAATGTGTTTGTAGTCCCTAAATAAGAGCGGACAGGCGGACAGGTGGAAATACCTAGATGATGGCTTAGTGGGATGGTGTTCTTATCATGAAAGCAAATATAAGCAAATATTGTCTTTTTTTTTTGTCTCTTTTTTTTTTTTTTTTTTTTGGTTCTGTTACACTGACTGACCTCCCACTAAACACTTGTGTATAATATGACAAACTCTTGTCAGGTACTTAAACCTTGTGAAAATGGAGTACAGGTTCCCTCCCGTAATGTCCCCAGAAGTGCTTAGAAGAAACGGTGAAATGCCACTGGCCTGGCTGTGTTAAGCAGGTACCTTCCACAACTTTCAGCAGGGAATCCAACTCTGAGAAATGCCAAGCACACATGCAGAAACATCAGGTTCAAGCAAACACAAATCTTTGTTGGACGAAGTGTAACAGACTTGTGAAGCTCTGACATAGACAGTAGAAGTTTGCCAGCATTCTCTGTTACTGATGTGCTCATCAATCAACATCACATTGTGCTCAGTATTGTACAGTGCCAGAAAAGCCTTTGACTGAAGAGCTTGTAATAGAACCTGGAGGCTAGACAAAGTAAGCAGAAAGTAAGATATATTTAAACAAAATGAGGGAAGAGTGGCTAATTACATCTGAGCTGCATCTCTATTTGCCAAAATTCTAGGGAGGACACAGGGGGATTCTGTAGTTTCCTGTAGTTTTATGATTTTTGCTCTAACTTTGTGTCCACAACCGTGATTCTCACCCTGAGATTTATGGACCACCAGGGAACTGTGAGGACATGGTAGATTGCCTATGGAAATACAGTGTTCTGGAGTGTTTTGGAGTAAAAAATATTCAAGTAAAAGTTTGATGACAAGCAAGCAGAGCGGTCCATTATCACTGAAGAGTTATAAAGGTCTGTTGGCCTAAAAAGTTTGGAAACCTGTATGGATTTCCATTGTTTGGTGGTTTTTCAGCCCACTAATACTGAATATTACTACAGCCACCTTTTAGAACACCTTGGTTTTAACATTTGAAAGGTTTTAATAAAAAAATTTCTTACTCTACTAACCTGTGAACTCTGCCTAAATTTAGCAATTCACTCCATACTTCTTAGGCAATGTACATCATATGTAGGCTAAAGCACAAGTAATAAAATTGGAGCTCAGTATCACATGGCAGACCTCAGAATTAAGGAAAAAAAGGGATCTCAACTTGATAATCTTGGCTGCACAGTAACAATAGCACTAACATGCTGGCTATAGAGAAAATTGCATGCTGGGCCTTCTGTGTACCTCCAGGAAGTCCTGGTGGAAAGCTGAAGCTCTGGACTTTTCTATACAGGCATATAATAATTTAAATTTGGGACTTCTTTAAACAGAGAATATTTTCCTCCTTTACCATTCTGTGTGTGTATTTAAGCCTGTGTATTTTGAATGTTTTAAGATTCTTCAGCCCTGTAATCACAAGCCATGTCTGAGATCCCAGAGCTAAGAAAATTAAGGTTTTTAAGAGCTCTGAGACTGCACTGAAAGCCAACTAAACCAAGGGGAAAAGACCTGTAAAGAAGGCATTGGGGCTTTTGCATGTGAAATGTATGTTTTTCAGGCAAGATCTTAAGAAGGAAAAGAAATGGAACCAGAGTTTTCTTGGCCTCAAATCAAAAAGCTCCTCTTGTAAATCTGGAATATGAGGTGGTCACTTGTGAAAGAGCAAATAGTTTTGGAGTTCAGCAATAAAGAGGTCTTGAAAGACTTTCCACACATGTTGACCCAAGGTTCAAAACGGGAATGATTTCATGCCAAGGAGCAAAAAAAAGCTGAAATGTGACGTATGACCATCCACCCCATAGCTAAACATAGAAGAAAACATTCTGCAGAAAAAGAAAAGGAAAAAGAAGGAATGAAGTTCCTTCATGACAGAGAAGGTACAATGATACTGATGTGGCAGCCAGCATGGGAATGGAAAATGTCCATTGATTTGCAAACCTTCCAAAGAAATAGACCAGCAAAGGAAAGGCACGGGTTACAGTCAGAATTCAGGGTCTCAAATGATGGAGGAAAGATGTTTGTAAAAGCACAAAAAAAAAAAAGGGAGGAAGCTACAAATGCAAAATGAAGTTGGTTAAAAAAATACTTGGGATTGACAGTTGGGGATGCAAGTGAAAGTTAACAACTGAACTTCTGCAATGGAAAGATACTGATGAGACACCGTACTCAAAAGGCTCAAGGTGAGACCATGTGTACTTGGCCAGGAGCAAGTCCCAGCCCTACACAACCACGAACTGGGAATCATTGCCGTGTGGAATGAGAGCTTGTGGGAACATACCAGATCTCACTGCAGTCAGACAGAGCAACCATGCTGGTGGCCACCAGGCTACTAGTTGCCTGGCACGCTCGCTGGAGTGGGATTGCTTTTGGACAGAGACTCACCGGTGAGGCAGTGGGAGAACACAGTGTCTCTCAGACAACACACAGTGTTGGCTCATCTTTTGAGGGAAAAACAGACCAGTGGAAGAACTATAAAATGTGACAGCAGATGGCATTATTTGTAGAATCAAAGAGCCAGCACTCTGAACTGAGGCTCTAAAAACAGTAGGGAAGAAAGGGGGCAGACTCGGACTCTTCATTGACCCCAAGGAGCTGAGCAAGAACATTAAAAGGAAATGTTTCCACTTGCTTGCAAGCAACAACATGTGTGCTAGGAGACCGGAAGCCAAATCCTAAGCAAACTTGTTGCTTTGGCAGGGTTTTGGCAGATCTTCCTGGACGCAGAAAGCCAAAAGAATTGCCTTCTCAGTAAACTGCCTGGCAGATGCTTCTATGTGTGGTCACCTCTGGGCATCTGTCTAGGACCAGAAATGGTTCTGCTGGTGGTGCTACAACTAAACTACTACCAAGCTGCTAAGGGTTTGTGGTTGCCATATCAAAATAAATGCTTCTCTTGTCACTGGAGAAGGCCTTTCCTGGAGAACTGAGGGTCAAGAAGGAACTCAGAAGATTCATCTCACCTCATATTTCCTGTGTGATCTTGCATGTTGTGTCTGTTAAAGGAGAATTTTGCAAGTGAATTGTAGGGACCAAAATGTGCCAGAGAGTGAAGAACTCAAGTACTGTGCTGAGGGGAGCTCGAGAAAACACTGCTGTTCTCCTACCTCCCTCAACTGTCATGCTGCAACTATGACAAATAGAAAAATGGATGGCATTTTTCCTGAGAATTGCAAGAGTCACCACTGTTGAGAGGAAAATTGCCAGCTGGTGTAAACTGGCCCAAAGGAGGTCTACTGACTGATGTCCACTGAAGACTTGGCCATACCAATATTTTAAGTGAGGCATTAACTAGATAAACAGCAACTTGGTCAGAAAACTAAAAGAGATTTATTTGGCATGGGTGACCACCACTGGCTCTGCTCTTCATTTCTCCCCAGGGGCTGTGGAGTTCTGAATGGCAATAGCCTGGAAACCTTTGTGCCTGCTCTTCTCCAGTATGAGTAGACCAGACCAGCCCTTTCTCCTGCCTTTGCAGAGCCTGGTGCCCAAGCCCTCCACAAAGCAAATGATGCATCATGCTGGCTGGTTTAGATGTCGGCAGGTCCTGCTGACTTGCATCTGGTTTGTTTTTACCTGCCATTCCTGTCAGTTCTGCCTTGCACTGACACAGCTGTCTTTTCTATTGTATAGGAAAGTAAGTGAACTGCCCTGAATTGCTTGTCCTTAGTAAAAATTGAGTAGTAAATGCCAACGATTCCCCAAAATCTGCTTGCTTCTAACAGCTTATTGGTTCAGCTCGTGCTCACTCTGCTGCTGGGCAGAGGTAATCTCCAGGCAGCCTGGGCAGCAGCACCATCTCTAGCTACAGAGCAAGGCAGGAGCAAGGTGAGCAGCTCCATGGCAGCTCGGCGGGGAGGACCACCAGGAAGAGGGCTGCTGCCACGTCTGTGCCCAGGCCATCCCCGGCCTCTGCTGGGGCTGCCGACAAGGGTGACAATTAGTGCCAGTCATGCAAGTGGTTCCCGTGGTGTGGGCCCCTGTCTGTGAGGGGGAGCACTGAAATCACCCACGCATCTCACAGAGGTCACTGAGCAGCCATTCGATGCTAATAACTTTTGGTCACTACCAACTTGGGCCGCAATCGAACCATTGACCCAGAGGTGAAAGGCTATATATCCCATTACCAATCTGCTAAACCATCCAGTCTCCCTATTACTGCAATTTTAATTAACTGAGCCAATGACATGAAAGCTGGAGGGAGGGGGAGCAGGCAAGGAAATGGGAACACATTGGCTTTTACACAAGATTTGTTACTTTTGAGTGGATTCTGCTTTTTGTTGAACAGCCTTGTCCCAGCCTGCACTGCCCATGAGACACTCCCAGACCTGCTGCTCAGCACAGGACCAGGCAGACCAGGCAGTGCCTGTTAATAGCCAAATGGGTGAAACACTGCTGCTGCCCCCGCTTTACAATACAGCCCCTGGCAGATCAGTTCCTGACATCAAGAAGACCTGAATTTTACTCTCCTCATGAACATTCCTTACAGTCAAACACAGAAAAAAAGTAAAGGAAGTCTCAACATGGTAAATTCTGATAGATTGTTTTTCCAGAACAAACAAACAAAATCCTGTTTGCTCTCAAGTTCCTGGATGCTGGGACCTGGTAAAAGTCTGCTTTAATGCTGTCCTCAACAGAGATGTACTCAACAAAGAGAAGAGTGGATGTCTCTGATGAGAAAATTATTTGATCAGCCCCAAGCTCAACTGATGCAAACCGCTGGGAATGGCTTCACACTTATTTGAAAGAGGAACAAAACACTATGCTCCTCTGGTAAGGAATTGTGTCATTGACAGATGCAGGAGAAAAATAGAAAATTGCAGTTTGTTCAGACTTTTGCAACAGCACACGTAATTTCCTCACTTGCTCCTTTCCATGAATTTTAGTCAGCTTCTGAACCTCTGGTTGGGAGCACTGGAGGAAAGATGGTGAGCTCTCCAGGAACTCTGAGGTTGCCATTCTCAGTTTCACACATGCCATTATCATCGCCAGCTTCTTGTGCAGCAAGAACCTCAGTGGCCTTCCTGTGGTATAGATCACCATCACTTGAATGACGTACACAGCCTCTGCAGATTCAGAAACAGGGAAGCAAATTATTGCCTCAACCTCTGAGCACCTCTACTGCCTTGCCCCCTGCCTGCCACCAGATTTTGCACTGGAACTAGACAACAGACAGCACTGCTCCTTTGTGCTCATGTGATTCCTTACCCAAGCACCTACACTTCAAACAGCATCCACTCCACTGTCGGGCCTGGAGTGCTTCATGCTTGTTCTTGTATATGTGTTTGATAAGTCACAGCATGACTATTTTTTTTGTGTGATTATTATCCACCATGGTCTAATCCCGCAACATAAATGACAGACAGTCCCTGATATGCAGCAGAACCTCGGGGTCTGGCGTCCTGTGAAAACCCTGCTCCTTGCAGGCTGTTCCTGTCTCCAGCAGCGCTAGCACAGGAGGAGTCCAATCGCAGCTTGATTCCAGTTCCCAGCTGCCTGCAAAAGCCACTCTTTGCTCGGGGCCTCACACACAACACAGGGCAATCCTTAACGCAGGGCTGCCTGGTGGCGGGGAGCGGCTCGCCTGAACCCTGTGCAACAATTCGTATGCATGAGCCTCTTTAATACTCTCTTGCCTTGTTTCAAAATTCTTTGCAAGTAACTTGTGTTAACAGGTCTAGAAAAAGAAAATGAGCAAAAGGAAGCCAGGAGGAAACTGTGCTTTTAATTATACCTGTGGTTGGGTGGAAGGTAAAGTATTAAGCAGACCCAAGCTGTGTGTGCTCTTCTGTCTCTTCCTTCCCTCTTCCGCTCTCCTGTACCCTATGGACTCTCCTCAAGATGCACGAGCGTGTTCTTCAATTGTTTGCATTTTCTTCTTCGCAGCCCTCCAGAGCACAGCCTTGCTCTGTGCCCCCCTGCCCTGTTATCCTTCCCTGACCCCTCTCTCCCTGTTGCCAAAGGAGGTGTTTAGGTGTTATGACACAGACCTGTGAGTTTGTGGCACTGTGAGAAGGCAGATCAGAAATGCCACAGCAGCTTTGCAGCTCAAAACAGCAGGGGAGGGAAAGGGTGAATTATATTAGGAACATAAACAGCAGCACCCCTGGCAAAGAGTTAATGTTCAGTTCCTCTATCCATCTCCCTCTGAAGATCAAAGTGCTGGAGGTCTGAATGTAGAAACTGCACTGCAGCATCAAAAATGTCATCAGGGGAGACACAACAGCTGCTTAGGAAAGAGTCAGTGCAATATTTCTAGAGAAACCTCTGTGTTACAGGTTGGAGTTGTGTCCTGGCACACCTGCTTTGCTCCTGCTGCGGTGCTCTGGTTAGTTAGGTGCGCACCTAACTAGCGACCTAGAGGCAGCGAGGAAAACCATCTGCATTTGTGCCTTTGCTGAAGGTATGGGCACTTGTCTTCTGTCCCAACATAAAGCCAAAGATAGCTACCGTAGCCCCGAGTACTTCTTGCCACTCCTCAGCAACTGGCTGCCAGGGTTTCTGTACAGCCAACCACCCAGCCCGCCCAGCAGAGGCAACACAATTTCCTGGAAGAAAGCAGTCTCCACTGGTGGTCTCGTCTCAGAAGGCATCTGCCTGTGCTCAATGGATGCTGGAAAGGAAAACAGGGCATTAACCGACTGGATGGCCCACAAATTAAGGGAAAAGCTCAGATATGGAGACAGGTCTAACTAACACCAAGACTGCTCTCTGAGCAATGAAAAGGATAGCTTCAGGCTGTGTTCGCCACAGTCTCCTGCTAGCGTGAGCAGGGAGTAAGCCATCAATAGCACTGGCTTTTATGCTTTTAGACTGAAAGCTTCAAAGTCAATAACCTGTTGAGATGAATGATACAGTTCACCAGCATCAGAGCTCTTTCCCACGCTGCCTGCAAACCCAGCATGACAAAGATTTAGAGTTGGTTCCTGCTTTTAACAATTTGTTTTCATACCCATCATGGCTAAAAATGTATGTTATACATAGAAATGAAACTCTAGATTCTGGAGCGTGTTTCTTGAACAAGAGCTGGATGCCATAGCAAATTCCATGAGCACCGAAGCACAGCCCTGAGTTATCACATCAGTATCTCAGAGGGGCACCGAGTGGGTGTTTTGTATGCTGATCTACAAAAGCCTGGCACAGAGGATTTATCTCCTCTCTAATGACAATGCATTTCACTTTACCTCTGCAGAGCTAGTAATTGGGAAACACTACAACGCAGATCCCCAAAGCAGACCTCTCCAGTGCTATCCTCCCTCCAAGAGCATGAGGTGATGTCTCCCAGACCACTATCTGACAAATCATGATAAATTGTGGAGAAGAGGTCCTGGCACACTCTGCAGCTGGCAGATGCCCTGCTTAGCAGAGCAGTGGGGAGTGCAGTGCCTGGCTCAGTGGCTTACCCACGGCAGTGGTACAGTGCTGCAGACTCCCCCTGCCCAGGATTGCACCACCAGGCACAGCTGGATGGGCACATCTGGATAAGCACAGCTGCATGGTAGCCACAGCTGGTGTGGGAGACAGAGGGAGACAGCAGGACTGTGCCACACTAATGTGAGAAAGAAAATCTAAGCTGTGGGAGAGGATGAGGAGGACAGGAGTCTTCATATGATAGGTTTGACAGGACTTGGAGGTCTTGTGGAGGTCTTGCTCCCACTTGCTTCAGTGAGTTTTGCCTCTCAGTGTTGGTCAGAATATTTTGAATGGGAAATACTTTGGCAGAATTCCTGGGTTTCCTGTGTCCTCGCTGCTCCTCCACCTTCTCCCAGTGGTCTGTGGGTCTCTACGTCAGATGCTTCCACTCCTGACCTACTGTAGCACTTGGAAATCGTGGTTCCTAGATGTCTCCCAGAAGCCTCTGCTCCCTGCTATGAAGTGGCTTAAGCTCATGTGCTTTTTCCTTTACTTTGATGCTCACCAGATTTGGACTTATTCTTACCTGCTGTGAAGCTCTTCGTGTGACCTCCAGTCACATCAACATCCAGCCTCTAAAGACAGCATCAGACTAAGACCTCCAGGGACCAGGCTCACCTCACACACAAATGAGCCACAAGAGAGAGACCATACTCCTGGCTGTCATGGTCCCAGGCACTGTCACCACGATGCCCAGCAGAGAACCACCGCCCCATGCTGGCAGCCACCTCTGGGGGCTGCAGGCAACAACCACCCACAGAGTCACGCCCCCTGCAGATGTCATGGCAGAGGCCAGGAACAATACCGGACTGAAACTAAGCATCTGAAGTAGAACTGCAGCAGACAGTGCTTTCCAAGTACTGGAGATTTGAAAAATCACTGGCTACTTTTAAACAAGAAGAGGAGGGCTCAAGGCACCCTAGCAATGAAGACCACTGAAAGGTTCAGGAGAAGATGTCCTGCAATCCTGACACAGTCCCTATGTCAGGTGTCTCTCAGGCTGCTTTCTGCTTCCAGCTTAGGTTTTGTTTGTTTTATTCTGGTCATGGTACCAGTTCCTGCACACTTTGTCACACACCACAACCCAGCCTGGACCTGAGCTGGAGAAATGCCCCAGCTCTACCACTGCCATTCCCCTGGCATGATATTCCCTTCTATCCCCCCACGCCTTGCTCCCTGAGCTTGCCACTCTCAGGCCATGTAGCAGCAATCCAGAGAAAGCAAATGCAGGCATAGCCACTTACCCAGACATTTCATTTCCCACAGGGAATGCCATCGGTACAGCAAGGGCTTGTGTCCCTCCCTTGTGTGTAATCAGCAGTCGTGCATTGCACTTCAGCTAACACATCAAGGGTTACCAAACTGAATTTTAGCTCGGAAGAATGGGGCAGCATTCCCCAGTTCTCAAGACAGCAAAGTCATTTCCTGGGATAGCAGGTTCTCCACTGACCATGCACAGATCATTGCTCTTGTCCTGGGGTTAAGTACTTCTGTAGAGCATATCTCACTGGGTTTCCCTGGGCTTGGATGAAGACGACACTTTTGTCGGTCTGGAGTGGTGTGACTCACTGTTGTGTCATCCAGTGCAACTGTTACCTGTTCACCATTGGAGTGGTCCCTAGCAGAATGGGCCATCCGTTGCCCAGCTTCATTTTTTCCCTGGCTGTGGGTTCTTTTCCCATTGACCTCACTTAATGCCCCTTTCCCCTCATCATTCCCCTGGAACATGCAGACATGAGATACCATCACAAGCACACAGAATTTTCTCCTGCTGCTTTACTCACTGCTCCTGACATATTGCTGGTCTGTACTTTTCAGGCATGGGTACCCAGGCCAGCATCAGGGAGAAAGGTTCAGCTGATGGAACAAACAGACTATACCATCAGCCCCAGATTGATTAAAGAAGGGAGAATATTCCCGTGCTGCTGTACTTTAAGTAAGGGGAAGGAAAGATGCTTTATCTGCCTTCCTGCAGCTCCCATTTTCTTGTTCAAGGAGTTTTGGTTTCCCTGGGGGAAGCTGGACCACCCAAGGACGTAACCACACTCTGGAGTGCGGAGGAGGATGAACATCTGCTGGCAAATACGGAAGGGTGGGAAGGAGGGACACCAACAACACGGGAGAGACAGTAAATGCTCAAAGTCAGGCTGCAGAGAGCAAGCAATCTCAGCAAATCTCCATAGTGCAGATGAAATCTTGCATCTGGAGGAGAGGAGAAGCAGTGGTGAACTGTACCTGCAGTCATTTCTACATGCCCACATCGTTGAAATTTATGCATCTAGTCACACTAACAATTTTTAAAATAAATTTACATGCTGTTTTTAATCATCTTACGAAAAAGCCCTCTGTGCATCCCTTAGGCCCTTGCAAATGCCCTCTGACTTTTATGAAGTTTATGCAGTGCTTTATGGCATGGCATAGAGGTCCTGCTAGGATTCACTGTGATCTCAGCCTCTAACCCCAGGCTCCTTCATTTTAAACCTCTGCAAGTTTGCAGATATCTTTTAGTAGCTTTATATATGGGTTCTTTGTAAACAAGAAGGGGTTTGTTTTGGGTGGGTTTTTTTCACTTTTTCATTTTTGGCAAATGCATTTTTTCTTCATTTGGCTGACTAGTTTTCATTAGCACGTCTAGGAGAGTGAAGAAGACCTCAGGGTATAGGCTGCAGGGGACCGTGGCCAGCACTGCTAAGACTATGGGCTGAGGGTGTGGGCAAACTGTGGAAGGCGACATCTGAAAGCAAGAGATGTTTTATTGCTTGCAAAGCAAAACACACAATAGGGTAACACCGCAGGCACTGAGAATTTCTGCAGTTTGCCAATGCGCCCTTTCTGGTTTTGCTCTCCCAGTAAACTGAAAAAGCTATACAAGCACTCAGCATCCCCTACTGGGTGTTTTCCCCTCCCCAAGCATCCTGCCCTTCTTGGCCCTGACTCTCAGCAACGCTGTGCTAAGGGCAGCTGGCATGCAGGAATCTGGTAGGGAACAGCCATGGGTCTTATGGCGAGGGACTACTGCCTTGCATCCAAGCAACCAAAAGACAAGCAAAACTGTTTATTTTGCTTTCCTTATCAGTGTTCTCCCTAATCTGCTCTAGCTGTCCTACATCAATCTTTAAATATGAGCATCACCCTATGTATAATGTTGGTTTTTTATCAGTATTGCGAGGTCTCAAAACACAGCAGTGACACAAAATGTCTGTAACATCTGTCACAAGAGAGAAGGTAGAAATTTTTCTTGTTTCAAATCCACCCCTAACAACACATTTCAGAAAGTCCTTTCAGATTGGGACTCCCCCTTAGAGCAGGTTTTTCGACCAAAAGACAGGTTTTCCACTGAAGTGGATAAGGAAGGTGGGGTTTTTGGAGCACAGTGTCACCAGTGGCTTCTGATGACATCTTCATCTGCCCTTCCATCTCCTGGACAAACACTTGTGCTTTACAGTGTCAGGGATAAAATTCCCCCAGCTAAGATGGGGTATATCTTCAAGTGCCCACAGAGGCTGTCTGGCTACCTGTGAGGTCTGATACGTATCCAGGATTTCCACCAAATACAGACTCTGAAAGAGGGTTATGCTTCTTGAAGTCCTTGTCTTTTCTGCAGATACCCCTTCCCCATTGCTGTATGCACCTGTCTTGACAAATGATAAATACAAGCTGCTGTGAAATGACACTGTTTTGCAGGTTTAACAGGTTACATTTTAATACATGGATGTTTTCCTAGCTCTTTCTAACTAGTGTTTCTTTAGAGATCCCCCTAGGGAAAAGTACTTCATCATTAC
Source organism: Pterocles gutturalis (assembly GCF_000699245.1). NCBI lineage: Eukaryota > Metazoa > Chordata > Aves > Pterocliformes > Pteroclidae > Pterocles > Pterocles gutturalis. Next base: position 5,758 of record NW_010103605.1, on the reverse strand, counting down.
TGATACAGATGACAACATGAGAACCTTCTAACATTTGATCTCACTTCTAAAAATAAAGCCACTACACCAGAGACCATCCACTTCTACTGTGGTATCCCCATGAAATGCATAAAAAAGAATGTTGAAACTTCTGTTTGCAGTGCCCTGTGCTACTTTTCTCATCTCATCTAGTGATATCATCTAATAGATATAGCTTCAAAAATAGTGTGTTCAGTGGCAGAAAATGTACTGGCTTTGTCAGCTGAGCTTATTTTCAGAAGATTTGTACATTAGTTTTCAGTAAAAAAGGCACATTTCATAAACAGAGAGGAAGCTCAGTGCTGTTACTTGTAGTATGTAGTTTATTCAAAGCAACATTTGGAAACTGAAGACAAGTGAGAGAGGATGCTTAGGCAGTGTAACAACTCTGAGTTCATTTTGTAACTTAATTGTAGGATTGAGTGATGCCATTTGTGAGTCTTCTCCGATAGGTTATTACTGCATGCTGCCTTATGCAGCTTTTCTAACCTTACAGACACTACCCTGTTTTATAATTTACATGTGTTCAACTTGGAAAACAACCAGAAAAAGTGCATGGTCTCATAATGAGAGAATTGTCTCTGTATGGAGACAGTGGTATAGCTGTGTATCCCCATGTGCTCAGTGCAGCTTGTATTACTTTCACTTAAACATTTGGATTAATTTCCTGCTCAGAGTAGACCAATCCCTCACTGAAGTAAA
>NW_010103605.1:0-5007 GCF_000699245.1 Pterocles gutturalis | reverse complement strand
GCAGGAATGTTTTCAGAGTCTCCACCTGGGAAGACTACGTGTCTGAGTGGGAAAACAAACACACTGGCCTTCAGTTGGTTCACTGACTATTTTCTCTGCTGACAACACTAATTGTTCTGTCAGTCAGGATGATGATGGTTTTCAGCACCAGGCCCTGAAAGAAGGAGATGATAATGTTGTCGTTTGTTAGTATCTGGGCTCAGAAAATGTGGTGGTACCTAATTTCACCTGTGTTCATAAAATTAACTTAGAAACAAATAATGGCTGAATAGCACCTCCCCGATGGTCATGAGCTGACACAGATAAAGACAACTTTCATTCTGTCTTTCCTAACATATTAGGAAGAATATTTCATATATACTCACAAGGTTTCAAACAGTGCTGTACTCTCGAGCGTGTCATTACACTGGGAAGTGACTGCATTTCACAATAACACAGCACATCTAGGCCTGTTTTTCATATTGCAACACTGACATGCAGGGAAATTATTTTGAAAATCATAAGATTTTTTTTTCTCCTAAATGAAGACCTGTCTTGTAAAGAAGGATTTCTGAGAAACTGTAGTAGTACCAGTAGGAAAATACCAGTGAGATATACCACAAAATACTGTTTAAAATCAGTACCAATTGCTAGTGTAAAGCAGATAAATACCTGTAACCAGTACCTGAAATTACTTTGCCAAACTTCCAGACCACCTAGATCCACATCTGTACTGACACTACTTTTCTGAAAGTTCAGTGATTTTTTTAAGTGATCACAGTACCAACACTGTATTACAGGAGCACAGAGCCCTCTCTGATTCTACATAAGACAGTGGATATACTCCTTTTGCAGACAAAAAAAAAAAGGAAATAAAAACTATGTACGGGGTATTTCTTACACAGGAATTTCTTGTACAGCATATCTACAACAAAGGAAAATGAAATATTTTCTTACATATAACACTAATGTCTCCAAACATGTTTCTGTCACCTTTCTCAGAAGACACTAATTTCCTACCCAGTTAGTGAAACATACCCAGAAACCACTGTTTATCCTTTAATTCAACTTTCCCAAAACATGTCCCTGAGTGCTACAACCCAGAGAAGTTTGAGGGAACTCCAGCAGCACACACTTTCCCTGTAGATGGCAATACAATGTATATTTAGGAGTAATTAGGAATTTGTGTTTGCACAAATATATAAACTCTCCATCTGACAAAATACTATACAAGAAACTACACTGTCATTGTGTATACACATTTTGTATAAAGATGGTTACACTAATGTCATATATATGAAATATACTGCTCAAGGCACTGGCATACACTCACAGGAGATGGTATTTGCAGCTGTCTAGTGAACTACCTCTGCTCCTTCACCCATTAAGTCAGCTGCAGAAGTAGTGCATTGCTTCCCCTTGTGTTGCACCACTTAACTAGCTCATTATGGCTTTCACACAGAAAAAACTAGAGTTTTACTGTGAAAGCAAATAAAGAAGCACCCATGGTGGAAGGCAGCATCGAGCTGCCACCTGCTTTTGTGGAGGTCTGCTTACCTCTCTGTGCCCTGGTGTCCTGTCTTACTCGCTATCTGCCTTCTCTATTTAAATTGCAGAGATTGTCTCTTACTCAACATGCTCAAGGGCCCACAACAACGGAAACCTGTAATCCAGATCAAGGCCATTATTTTAGCACATAAAATATAGTAAGCAACAATGATGATGTGGCACATGTGAAATGACTGACTTGTTCTGAAATAGCAATCGCGTGAGACACCATACACAGATCATCCAACAGTCAACCCCATCTACCTTTTATACTGCATCACACCACCATTGTTACCCTACATTTCATGTTTCTCATTATCTTCAAACCAAAAAGCTACATAAGAAATACTTAAGCATTATTATTGCAGATATTCAACACTCTAAAACAATCACTAGAAAAAAATGCACCGATGAAACTCTATACAGTCCCATGTGTTTCATTAGTCTAGGACTGAATTCTCATCTCCAAAACCAGAATTTTCTGTAGGAAAAGACTTACAGCATTGAAGTCTGATATCTCACTCTATTCTGTGTCTGAGAATAAGTGCTCTGTCATGTTGGATATACATAGTGCCTATCTATTGCCCCTCCACATGCACATCTAACCCACACAGAAATAAGAGTGTGGGTGTGGGAACAATTTTGATTTTGTGGGTTATATATTGCTGCTTCAAATTAATGGATGATTATGTAATTTATTATTATTGTGTGTGGGTTTTGTTTTGCTGCAGGGTGGTTCTTCTTGTTAGGGTCTTTCTTTTAAATACTGATTACAGTGCCAAGAGATGTGAATGGCCATCCTTGAAATAAAAATTAATAATTAATGCACAATATCATGAAGACACATCTTCAGTCCTACATATAATAAGTGCTATGCTTGTTTTGGTTTCATTCTTGTTCTGTAGCTGTTAAGTGGCTTCAAACATGACTAGCAGGGAGATCAGTCAACTAATGACTGGTTCAGCCTTTCTTCCTTTGTTAATTAATGTTGTCTGCAACTGGAGTTAACAGATTGAAGGAAGTCAGAGCTGAAGGGTGTGTTTCGGGACTCTGCAAAACGTGGAGCTGGGGCTGAAAGCTGGGACAGAGAGTTTTTTTCAGTATCACATCCTGAACAAGGAGATCAAAATCTTAAGATTTTTATGGTATCAAATCTGAGGTGGAGATCTGCAATGTTTTTCTCAACTTCACATCCAGCAGGGAATAAAACAGTGATGGAAGAGTTTATCGAGCTGTACATCTACTGTAGAAAACTTTTGTCTTTGGTGCCTTTCTCATCGTGTCTTTTTCCGGTTTCATCTTCTAACCTGTTCCTCCCCCTATTCTTTCCCTTTTCCACAGTATGTCAATGTTTCTCTAGCTCAGTTGCTCCTCTCACTTGTTATTGCTGCCATACTTCACCAGACCTCAGACTGAGGTATGGTCAATCATTTATGTTACTCAGATTTTGCTTTTTTGTGTGAAGGAAAAGGTGGAACTTCTTACGACAAAGTAACAGTTTGTGTCTTCTTGTTACATAATGAGATAAAAGACTGCTGCCGGAAATTCTGAATGAGCTCTAGAAATCTGGTTTTAATACAGTAGTCCTAATTTTTGGCATAATAGTACCACAGGATCACTTATGAGAGGGAGAAATAATAGCATTGTTTAAAAGAGTAAACATTTATTAGCCCTTTATTGTAGAGTTATTTTATTTCTTCACTATTATCTAAGCTCCAAGCTTTTATTTCTTCTGAAAACTAAGCTCAACTCTAACACTGAGCTTCTGCACTGGCATTTTATTTTCAAAAGATACTAAATATTTTGCAAGACACAATAGCAAGTAAGTAAAAAAAAAAAAAAGCAGAAATAATATTTGAAGGAAGAATTTGCTCGTCTACATTCTCATGCTGGTATCAGACACAGCATATCAATATCATGTTAATGGATGGAATGGGGCATGCTTTAGGGGGTTACATATCTACATCTTATTAAGAGGATAGCAGTGGACTGTTTCACTGTTGTGTATTGGCAGTAAACTGCTTTATCACAAATGGCTACTTCATTTTTGCACTGAATTAATCCCATTGACAGACACAACATACTTTTGCTGCTGGGTTATTGTTGGTTGTTGCTGATAGACTGATTTATGATTGAGAGGGATTGCAAGAGTGCTGGATTTTCATTCTAAGGTCTTTTCGCCAACTGCCTAAAGCACATCTCCCTGCTAGATGCACATATGCATCTGTTCTGGGGATCACAGTCCTGTCATATCTAGGCCTGAGATTTGGAAAGATACTGGAGTAGTTAGTGGGAATTAGCAACAGACTTTGGTGCTTTTTGTAAAATTTTGGGCTGTGTCTCTGACATCTGTCCGCAGACCCGCTGGGTCTTTCCCAGTCCTGTAACCTGGCTGTAGCTCTGACTACACTTTTCTGCAAGTTTTCACTCCTTAGTTATGTCTACCCAGGTTTTTACATAGAAGTTTTCCCATTCATGTGCACAGGCATAGCTCTCATTTCGGCTTGTGGTGTTTCACATTTTGAAAGCTGAAATGTCTTTTTCTGTGGTGGTGACAAATGCAGCCTTTGCCCTATCCTTTCAGAGGGGCCCTGCAAAGATCCTTCTCACTTTGACTCTCTGTTGGATCCTGTTTCTCTAAGGCGCCCCACCAGCCTGGTCTTCATGTCTCATTGCTCTCATAGCATCTCTGCACCCTGCTATGCTTTCTTTCTCTTTCTTGGGGTTTGAGATGATCCACCTCTGCAGATCACCACTGGATATGGGAGCTGTCAGCAGTCAAGGATTTATCACTCCTTGCACAGTGGAGGCCCTGGAGATATTACGAGCCTTTGAGTAGTGAAAGTACACCATTCAAACACTGAGTTGCCTCCTGCCCGAGTACTCCACAATGGACTCACCTGCAGAGTAGCCCATGATGAGCGCAGTGCAGTACTGGGACAATGACTTGCTGGGAAAGATGGCAGCCCTAATGAAGACTCACAGCCATGGGAGGGTTCCTGTGGGAACTGGTGACTGGTATTCACAGCAATACCACAGAAGGGTTCCCTGGTTTCTTTCTGACAGTGCAATGCATTAAGCAGTTGCCCAGCTTGCTGACACCCTGCTTTTGCTCAGAGGGGTAATGCTGCCATGGTCCTACAACACAGGCAAGTGGCACCATGCTGAGGGGATTTTGGTTTCTTTCTGCAGACGAACTTCTGCTTCCTAATACCCATCGCTGCCTACACCTCGCTGTCTCTTCAAGTGCTCATATCTCCCTGGCTAACGTTTTACTTTCTGTCCCAGCCAGGCAGCAGGGCGCTTACATTAAAAAACAAAACAAAACAGAACAAAACTCACTCCCAAAAAAGCCTACCAACCACAAGAGGTTGCAGCAGCGTCTGCCAGGATGTGGGGTGAGGAGGGTTCCCGGGGCAGCACATGCGGCCGGGCTCAGCCCTGCTCCCCAGCCCCCGCACCCTGTGCGGTGCTGCCTCG
>NW_010103604.1:2034-3195 GCF_000699245.1 Pterocles gutturalis | reverse complement strand
TGCGTGTCCCCAACCTGGGATTGGAGTGTTTCTGGGGTTCCCCCCTTCCAAGCCTGGGCAGGGTGGGATGGGGTGAAAGGGAAAAATGGGAAGGGAGGTGGGAAAGGGTGGGATGCTGGTGCAGAGCCGGAGCCAACGGCTCCAGAGACGGGCTGTGCTGGCACATATAGTTATATACATGTATAGATATAGAATTGTATCATTACAGTGTGCGTGCGTAGTTATATATGTGTGTCTATATATATATGTATGTGTATATATATGTATATAGCCATATATATATTTGTATGGCCATGTATATATGTATGTGTATATATAGACACATATATAAATGTTCACAAGGCAGGACAGGGGGTGCCTGGGGACACAGGAGAGCAGAGGACTGCCTGGAGGGACAGCGAGGTGACAAGGGCCCAGCTGCGTGGGTTCCCAGCAGCCCCAGGCCAAGCAGCCTTGCGTCTCGATCCTTTGCTTTCAATCCCGTTCTTCTCAACGCTTCCTTAAAAATAAGCTGGGGTTGAGTTTGTCAGAGCCGCCGGACGCTCTGCCAACCGCGGGCTATAAATACCAGGCGGCTATTTAAGAGCGAGTAGTTATGTTGCTTTCCCATCTCCCCGTCAATCTGCCCGCCACGGGCTGTGGGTACAAACACCGCAGGGGAGCGGAGCCGCAGGGGAGCCGGGATCACCCCCGCCGTGTCCCCCCCGTCCACCCTCAGGGACACTCAGCTCCCCAGCAGCTGGGCGGCTCGCTTGCATCCATCACATCTGGCAGGAAAAAGAAAAGAAAGAAAGAGCGACAGTTGCTTCATTCGAAAAATCAGCAACCAAACCTCGAGCATCCCGATGTGCCGGCAGGGGCAGGGTCCAGCCCAGGATAGAGGCCTCGGAGGTGAGCACTGGGAGGACAGGGATGTCCTGCGGATGGTGGGGTGGAGAGAGGGATGCAGGAGGGATGCTCTGGCATCACAGTCCTGACAGCAGGGGCTCGGTACCGTCAGATACAGGGAGCCCACATCCTGATGTCCAGGAGATTTGGTGCTGGGTGGGGGCTGGAGGCATAGGGCAGTTTGAAGCTGAAAGAGGGGAGATGGAGATGAGATGTGAGGAAGAAATGTTTTCCTGTGCGGGGGGTGAGGCAGTGGCCCAGGGTGCCCAGAGA
>NW_010103604.1:480-1942 GCF_000699245.1 Pterocles gutturalis | reverse complement strand
GGATGGGCTTTAAGGTCCCTTCCCACCCAAACCATCCTGGGATTCTATGATGCGCATGAGACACCCCACACAGGGAGGGGTCCCACTGTAGGGCTGAGAAGGACCCTCAGGGTGGATGGGGAGAGGCAGTGGCTTCTCCCCTTGCTCCATCCTGCACTGGTTTGGTCCCAGCGGTGTGATCTGGGGTGGCTGGGACCCCCGCAGTGAGCAGCGACTGCTGGCAGGGGAGTCAAGCCAGCCTAAATAACGGAGGGAGCTGGGAGGCAAGATCATGGACCTGTCTCAGGGTCAAGAAATCGCAGGGAGCTGGCTGAAACTGTTTTTCCTGAAAGACAAGTCTGAGGATGTCTGTGGCACCGAGGGGGAGCTGATGTGGGTGATGCTTTCCCGAGCAGCCTGGGGCCACATCCTGATCCCTTCTTGCTGGTTGTCTCCTCAGGCATCTGGGAGGCCTCATTCTGGGCTTTTGAACCCCCAAAAGTTCAACTGGAAATTGCTGAGATGCTGGAAATGCGTTTAACTGGGAGAAATGGAGATGTCCCGCAACCCCCTGACTTCTGGGACCGGGGTTGGGGGGGGACACCAGCAGCTCCTGCTAACCCCTTGCCACCATCACTGGGGACCGGCCACTCTTGGGGTGCACTTGGGAACCCAGGGGCACCCACGGGGCAGCTGTGGGAGACCATGACCATGTCCCTGCGCCCCCTCTGATCCCCCTGGGGCTGCTGGCTGCGGGCAGCATGAGTCCCTGCAAAACCCTGCAAGCCCTGGGGCTGTCCCCTCCTCCAGAGCCCCAGGGAGGAGGAACTTTCCCCCCGGGCTCCATCCGGCTGGATGCACCCATCATCGGGGGTGTGAAACAGGGAGAACACTCCCACCCCACCCTCAGCGCAGGCGGAAGCAAACTGGTGAGGATGGACCCAAATGACTGGCCCTGGGGCTGGGAACGTGTCCCAGGGGAAGGTGGCTGCAGGGACAGGGAGGGTGCAGTGTCACCCCGTGCCTTTGTCCCCATGGGCTGCCTGGGGCGAAGCTCCGTGGGGTTAATGATCCCTGAGCACCCAGTGTTTCCACTGGAGGTGGTGAGGGGTGAGGTGAGACACTTGCTGTGGGTGCAGGCAGCGCCCAGGCTTTGTGCTTTGGGTTTTCCCACTATTTCCAGCTGTTCATTGCTCAAACATCTGGTTTTTTTTTCCCTTTTCTCGATGAAACTCCAGAGCCGTGTCTGCAGTGACCCAGCACCCAGCTTTGTGTGATGCGATGCCCCGTCTCTGACCAGTTTTTGGAATCAGGACAGAACCCAAGGACAGAAAATCACTTTTCACAGTGTCCACAGCAAGGGGCAGAGCCAGGGCCGCATCCTACCCTGATCCACATTGGGAATAGCCACTGGAGCCAAGAGAGGTGAGACTGTAATTCCCGTGATTATTGGTGTCCAGTGCCCATCAGTGTGGGCTCCCCA
>NW_010103604.1:0-466 GCF_000699245.1 Pterocles gutturalis | reverse complement strand
GGCCCCCCCCCCCCCCAGCCCCTCTGGGTCCCCGCAGCAGCCTGCGAGCAGGTGGAGGGGCTGGGGGGACACTGGGCACTGCCCACACTCTGTACCCACACCATGGCTCATGCCTGTGCTGGTGTCCATGCCCCACTCCTGTCCCCATGCCTGAGTCCTGTGCCCATGCCTTGTACCCACAAACATGCCCCATGCCCCTGCTGGTGCCCACTCCCATGTCCCATGTCCCATGTCCTATGTTCCATGTCCCATGTCCCATGTCCCATGCCATGCTGGTGCCCAGGCCCATACACTGGGCTCATCCTGGTGCCCATGCTGGTGCCAGTGCCCATTCCCACACCCCACACCCATTCCCATGCTCCATGCTGCTGCCAGTGCCCATGCCATGCTGGTGCTGGTGCCCACACCATGCCCAGGCCCATACCAGTGCCAGTGCCCATGCCATACTGGTGCCAGTGTCCATGCC
>NW_010103603.1:8262-42858 GCF_000699245.1 Pterocles gutturalis | reverse complement strand
TTTTTTTTTCTCCCTTCACAAAGAAGTCTAAGGGCTATATTTCAAAAAATAATGCTGTAGTTTCCACACACTAACTGCATTCATTTCATAAGAGAAGATTCTTTGGTCCATAAGCAAAAAGCTGATGCTGAGCCACATGCATCTCCCCCTCCATAACGACTTAGTGCTTATTAATCTTTTTTTCTGGGCTGGGAATTCTTTTTAATTCTAGAATACTGCTAATTTAAAAGGAAAAAATCAAACAAACTCAAGAAACCCAAAGAAACAACCAAACACCCAAACCAACAAATAATCCTGAAAAACCTTACTTCCCCCTTAATTTTGGATCTCCTTTTGTTTCTCTTTCTTTAAAATAATCTCTCCTAGTTGGCTCACTGAGTACCTGGGACAAGAAGTTACCTCCTACAAACTTCAAGAATTTCCAAGACATGCTAGTCACAGCAGTATGATGTCCTTTACATATAGAGTGACACCACACAGCTTCATTCTAGAGATCACGTAGGTTCAACAGAAGAAAAAAAATGCTTCTTATCTTGTTAGATAAATAACAAGTAAGAGAACCACACTACTAGTGAGAATCCCTAACACACTAGGAGCCAAGACAGTCTTTTATCACAAACCTTCTACCCAAACCCATTCTCAGAGAAATGGGTAGAAACACCAAGTATTTGAACCTTTTTTTTTTTTTTTTAAATTGTTGCAGTGAATCTCCTACTGACTTCCAGTGGCTACCCCATAACTTGTAAACGTTTCCCAGCCCTCACAGGAAACCAGCAGAAGAATGCACAACTGCTTTTTAAACCACCTCACAAAATCCTCTTTCAAGCACTCTCCCATATAGACTCATAGAATCATTAAGGTTGGAAAAGACCTCAAGGATCATCAAGTCCAACTGTCAACCCAACCCCACCCAACCCACTAACCCATGTCCCCAAGCACCACATCTACACGTTTCTTGACCCCCTCCAGGGATGGTGACTCCACCACTGCCCTGGGCAGCCTGTGCCAATGCCTGAGCAGTCTTTCAGTGAAGATATATAGACTCATAGAATCATTAAGGTTGGAAAAGACCTCAAGGATCATCAAGTCCAACTGTCAACCCAACCCCACCCAACCCACTAACCCATGTCCCCAAGCACCACATCTACACGTTTCTTGACCCCCTCCAGGGATGGTGACTCCACCACTGCCCTGGGCAGCCTGTGCCAATGCCTGAGCAGTCTTTCAGTGAAGATATTTTTTTTTCTAATACCCAGCCTAAAGAGCTCTTTCCTTCTTTCTCCCATCCTGTACTGTTAGCCTACTAACAACAAACCTGCTTTGTGTCTCCCATATCCACATCAAACCTGGAATGAGCTGCCATGTTCGAGAAGACAAACAATATGCTAAACAGTAGAGCAAATTAAAACCATAGATTTTAATCTGACCCTAACGTTGAATTTGCTAGTGTGTAATCAAAGATTGAAGTGGCAGCATACAGGATTGGAGTCCTACTTTTTACCTAAAGCTACTTCATGAAGGGTCTTCAACATACATATTTTATAGTCCTGTTTCACTTTTTCAGTGTAACCTGCACACACAATGATGCTGCATTTACATTTCCAACTTGCAAGACAGGGCTTGAAAAACACCTTCCCCCAGCGTGTGTAGGAGGTGAAAACAGAGAAATATATCAAAATCAAAACATAATCTAAACTGCCACTGAACACAGCTTTTTTTCCCCTCATTTCTCTCCCTTTGTATTTGTCTGCTTTGTTTTGACTTTTTAATTAAAATCTAATCTTGTAAAATGCAATTTTAAAGCATTATTGCAATTTGAAACGGAACCACCTGTATCGCACTCCTGACTGACACACAGGGATACCACTGAGGACAAGACCCCCGGGAAGCCCACAGTGGTGCGCAGTCACTGTCCTCGGTGCAGCTACATAGTGGCTAATCTGGCTTTTTGTAGGTGAACCTGTGACGGCGTCCTCCCCAAGGCCCAGTCTCACCTTTATTTCCCAGAACCCTGCTCAACCAGTAACCACCAGTGGTGGTCATAATGGATGAGTCCAGTCGCGATGGCTGCATCCTGCTCAAAGTGGACTTGGGAGAGAAAGATTACAACGCAATATCCAAGGGCTGATATAAGCAACGTGCCCAACTAACCACAGTGCTGGTCAATGGCTGACTCAAGGCAAATTTGGAAGAAGCTCACATCTGTAGTCAGTGTGCAAATATGACTATCATAGAATCATAGAATCATAGAATGGTTTGGGTTGGAAAGGACCTTAAAGATCATCCAGTGCCACCCCCTGCCATGGGCAGGGACACCTCCCACTAGCCCAGGTTGCCCAAAGCCTCATCCAGCCTGGCCTTGAACCCCTCCAGGGATGGGGCATCCACAGCTTCTCTGGGCAACCTGGGCCACTGCCTCACCACCCGCACAGGAAAAAACTTCCTCCTAATATCTAATTGACTCTAGAGTCAATCGTCTTAGCCCACAAATAGTGAGCAGACCAAGAGTCCTTTAAGCTCTCCTGCATGCAGTGGGCTGCACGAAAGCATCTCCCCTTCAGTAGGGACACCTCTCAAGGTTATGCCTGCTGCAGAGATCCCTTCTCAATACTGAGAGATTCCTTTCCACAAGAGATCCTTGGTAAATCTATAGCTTGCTAAACTTTGTAAGCTTTGTTAAGATTATATCTTACATTGATTGCACACATGTAATCCTTTAGATAAACCATTGACCAGGTCTGGGACTGGGATTGGATCCAGCCCCACTTGGACTCCTTTGAGTAGGAGTTTAGAAAGCAAGGGGGTCCCCTCTGAACCTCATGACTCAATGGGAGGGTCTCCCCAACGCATCTGACTTACCCTGTTCTCGATGCAGTAAATAATCAAGTGTACCTTGCCATGGAATCTTGTTAAACCACTGTCGCATTTACTATCAAACTTTGTTAAATCACTGCTTTATATTGACAAACACTGCTGCTTCTCTCTTACAAATGAAGTGCATCCACAACAAAACCTCTCATTTCATCATTGAAGTCAATACTTCAAGGAATCATAGAATCATTTAGGTTGGAAGAGACCTAGTCCAACTGTTAACCTACCACTGCCAAGTCCACCCCTAAACCACGTCCCTAAGCACCACGTCTACACAGCTTTTCAATACCTCCAGGGCTGGTGACTCAACCACTTCCCTGGGCAGCCTGCTCCAACGCTTGACAACCCTTTCTGTGAAGACATTTTTCCTAATACCCAATCTAAACCTCCCCTGGTGCAACTTGAAGCTGATGAAAATGATGAAGAGCTTTGTGGAAGATTTCCTGTTTCCTCTCCCTCAACACTTACCATCCACTCTTCATTTTCCAAGAAGGCTATGAAAGGAACCATAAAGTCACTTCATCTAAAAGCAGCGGTCTGGACTGGACAATTTTGAATTTCCTCTACAATTTGCCATGCAGAGCTTAGCTAAAAACCTCTCATCCTTCTTGAAACACGTCACTCACTGTTGATTGGCAGAATTAGCACGCTTGCATGATTTTTTTGAGGCAGATCGTGACTCAGGTCCTGCTCAGGTTTTGGCTTAACACCCAGCTCACCAGCTCACCCGAGGCCTGGCACATGCTGGGAGCAGTGCCACTAGGTCAGAGCAAGAGCAACGCATCCACCGGACACAGTGGGCAGGAGGAGAGAAGGGCTGGTCTGCCCTGTCCTGACCCACAGTGTGCTGTTCCCTACAGCCATCACCTCCTGCACTCCGCAAAGCACCTGCCTGGTAGTTTCTTCAAAATCCCCAAACTGATGGAAGTGGTGCAGACCCAGCTTCCAAGCTGGGAGGTATCAGTGTGCCAGCTTACCCAAAAAGCTTTTGACAGACACCCAACACAGCAGCCAGACTGCTGAAGCTTTAAAAAACAAACCAACAAAAAAACCAAACCAAACCCATACTAACAAACAAAAAGCCACAAACCCTCCCCCCCAAAAAACCAACAAAATATAACAAAAAAAACCCAAATTGATATCATGTTTGTAAACTTTGACCACAGTTTCTGCCTGTTCTGGCTCAACATGTTCATGAACCTTCCCAAACACGTGGGGTTTTAATTCTAATACTCAAAGCACTACGTGAAGACTCCGAGAGAGAATACCATATCTCAACACATTATATCTTTCTCAGCACTCATCACTTTTTTTTTCCTCAAACTAAATTGGAAACACCCTCAAACAAGATCAACATTTGCACTGAAACATGCCATGAAATGTAGAAGGAGGGTTTCACAGGAAAAAGAAGAATGCAATCAGTTAAATTTCATTACTCTCCACATCTTATATTTGTTGCAACATCTAGGTTGTAAGTCCTGCCTGTAGCAAAGTCGCCTTTATGGATGCCATTATTTTACTTTAGGAGATAAAACCAACCTTGCCACACAAAGGCCACTCCTCTGCATCATTCAGATACGTGTACCTGACTCTTGGGCTCCACTGAAGCCTCCAGCCTCAGAGAATATGCTGTTCATTTTGTTCAGAGTTAACGCCACGTGTCTGACAGTTGGTAAATTGAGTCTCTCTTGTTTCCTGGGCAGGATTTCTCACTTGTTATCTTTCAGTGCCCTGAAAAAGATTGCTTTCAAAATTGAACTTGTCAAGTCAACCGGTTCACTCCTGAACAATCTCTAGAATGTGCGCGTTCTGAGTCCGTGCACTTTCACTCATTCCTTTAGGGCACACTGAGAATCAGTGCAATGAAAGAAAACACTGGTAGCTCACTCCCACAGATAATGGTAACTCACAACACAACAGAATTGTGTAAGCATTTAGTATGTATACATACATCTAAACACACAGGTATATGCCTATAAACACCCATGGGTAACACCTTAGAAAGTAAACACCTTAGAAAGTATGACCTTTCCCATAAGTCTGGTAAGAAGTCTTATACTTTCAATATATATATTTTTTTGGGGGCGGGGGGGGAAGTAAGTAAAAATCTGCCCTTCAATTCTTCCTAAAACTTAACACAACTCTCAATCTAATTTGACAGGCACTCAAGCCTACAAGTATGTCCGTGAAATGTCCGTTTTTGTCCGCTGTTGGGAAAGTACAGGTTTAAACAACAGTTCAAGGTTAAGAAATTGGATATCCAGCTTCACTGGAACCCAGATCGGAAGCCACAGGCATTTCAAAATTGTCTAGAGGCTGAGCAACAGTAAGTAAAGTGAGCAGTTAGCTTGTGGAGGACACACGAGAGACTGACAAAACCTGCAGGATGCTTCATTTACTCCTGCAGTGAGCCTCACGGTGCCCCAATGGCTCAGCACAGCAGGTAGGTGGACAGGGATGAATGGGAGATGTGTCCTGGGAGCGATCTGAACCCCACTCCAAGCAAGAGCTAGGAATCAATACTATACACAGAGAGAGCAACTCTGCAGCTGTGTCCAAAGGAAAGAACTAATCAGCCAGAATGCACCATCTGGAACTCTGTTTCCCTCCATACTCAGGGCTTCCCCAAGAAGCAGCTAATACTGGACAGGAGACCAGCATTTACAAGGAAGCATAACAGAATGACTCATTAACCACTAGCAAACATCCGTTCCTTGTTAGTAAATTAGATATAACTTGCTCTTTGTAGTCCCACTTTCACGGAGGGAGGGTCTCAACGTGCTCAGCCACGTTCAAATTCGGGCTCCACCGGGCCTCCTGGAGACACCCACTGCAAAGCCATCTTGGTGCTTGCTGAGTTCTTCACAGCACTAGGAGATGCTGGAGATCTTCCCACTTGGAAAGCAATTCTTCTGGATTGGAAAGAAGGCACAACACCTGCGCACTGTGCTGGCATAGTGGAGTTTGAACTCTTTTTGACAGTAGATTGTGTAAAAGAGGAAAGCAAAACCACAAAATGACAGCTTCTGCAAAGCTTGGGAACTTTCTTTGAACTCAATTGATCTGGTTTAGAAACGATCCCATAATGCCATCTGACGTGCAGCAAAGAACAGAGGTTCTCAAAAGGAAAGTGGTTGCTGCCAAACCTGGCCTTTGCTCCTCTTCCTTAAAGGCTCAAAAGAGTACAGAAAAAAAAATACACCCAGAATCATAAGGGGCATGATGTACTCAACGTTTCTAAGAAATTAACATCATGTTTCCAGTCTCCTTTCCTACAGAAGTAAAGATATGTGTATATACGCATAAAAACAAATATAACACGAAGAGAGTATGCCATCTTATCCAAATTTTTGCACCATGCTTGCTTGACTACAAATAAGGCTGTAAAGCATCTTGACTGTTTTCCAGATGTGATATCGAACGGGTTAAAAACTCGGGTTTATCACCCGTTCGATATCACAGACCTCCCATAGAGCAAGGAGACAGAGAGAACACTTGGACTTCTCCCTGCTCAGAATGACTGATCCTGACGAGTACATTCCAAGGTTTTTCTGTGTCCTTATACTCCTGTATTTCTGCTAACACACACCTGACAACGCGCCTCAAAAAGATCTGGAAGGAGGCGGCTCAGCTGGCAGCAGCAGCTCCGTGGACTGCTCTCCACGGATTACGCGTTACCCTTGCCAATGTCCACGTGCAGGAGGTGAGATGAGACAATGTGCACTCTCCTGAACAGGGTGTACATGCTGGATACAGAGCAAGAGAGCTCTCCCATGGCTGGGAAGACTTCTAGCAGAGAGGTTTTCCCTTCCATGCCCTTTGGTGCGTCATGGAGTGAAGGCGTGGTATGAAGACAGCCAACATTAAGCACTCCTTGCTAAATAACCTGGCCGTGCTTTTCTCTCTTCCAAACAAGAGCTCTTCCCCTCCTTCAGCTCTGCTGGCAGGCCGCTTCATTTTGACCTTGGCAAGAAATACTTCTAAAATTATAGAGATTACACCTTGTGGTCAGGAGATAAACCCACATTATTTATGCGTTTGGCAAGAAAGGGGGCAGAGAATCAGTGACCAACCCACAGATGCCAATGGCTGTGAGGACACTGCAGTTAAGTCCCAGAACTCTCCAGATGTACATCAAGGGACACAGCTAACGTCTGTCACGTAAATCTTCATTTTTCTGTGCCTCCGTGTTTGTAACAGAACTAGACAACAGCAAAATTCCTTGTACTTAGCAAGACCTTGTTCCTCAGAGTGCTTTGGAGAACACTCTTTATACACATGGAAAGCTTCATAACATGCTTACAATCTATTTTCTGTACTTAGGTTTGAATATTGCGTCTTCTGCAGGAATACTACTGAAGAGAAAAAAAAAAAAAAAGAGGTCAGCAATTGTTAAGCAGGATTTCATTTGCTGTCATTTATCACACCAGGCTGCTTTTCAAAAAGCAATATGAAATCAAGCTTGTTGAAATTCATCCGTATGACAAATGCCTATTTCCCGTCTCTGCTTCAATTTTACAGTGGCATGCCTGCCCTCATTAGATTTAGTACTTGCTAAAGTCAAAAGAAACTTAAAGAAATTTAAAATGGCAAAGAAGTTCTAAATCCTTCCCACATACACATCCAGAAATCCTAACTAAGGGCTGACCAGACACCAAAACCCAGGATAACCCCTCATCTCAGATGAAATATCTTTCATTTGCACACTACCAAAATTTAAAAAAAACCTGTTACCTGAAACTCCCTTCAGCCCTTCAGGTTGTCTCAATTAAACTATAAAGCAACAGATAAAATTTGGCAAAATTAACAAAAAAAACCCCAACCCTATAGCTCAGAGACACTGGAAGCATTATTCAGTTGCTATGAAGGAACTGCAGAGATTTAACCTCAAACGACATTTGACACAGCTCTATAACAACAGAGATATGTTCAGATTGCGCACATAAGCAGACCTTGCATCTTCCAAAACCATTACAAACAGCACCTCTGCACTTGCAGAAAAGCTAGGCTTAAATGATTCATTTAATAGCAAAGTAATATTCACTCTCACTATGGAAAGGACTTCCAGAACGCTAACTTCCTTTTCTAATTCCACTGGCAGGAGACAGGTGGCTTCTGAATTCCCGATACGGAGTATATGACGTGCTCTTGGCCTCCCTTTAGAGCCCTCGTGCTGGTAACTCCTCAGCCCGTTTCCAGGTGAGAGGAGCTCTCATGATGATGATACTCAGCATGAAGAGCAGAGGGTGGTGGGTAAATTACACTGTAGCTGCCATTTACCAGTCCTATCAGGAGCTGGTATAAAATCGCATCACCCCATTAAGGCTGTAGTTCCACACAATTATTTTTACTGACAGCACATCTGATTTACCAGGGCTAACTCTGCTCTCCCCCCGCAGAGCCACTGCCACCCCACTTCAGCTGATCCACTTCCTTGCATTTCCACAAGATTGCGGTCATCAAATCAGGCAGCTAAAGTAATGCAAACATAAATAAATGAAACTTTAATGAAGCTGTGGTAACTTCCACCAGTTTTGATTCCGACCCTGTGCTGTTCATGAGCTGTACTGCTTCTTGATTTGGGGAATTTATTTGTGCTTCTGTTGCTTGGGTCTCAACAGTGACTGCAGGGAGGCAGCGGCATCTAACCAGCCCACCAGCTGCTCGCAGGGTGCGAAGTGTTGGGGTTATTTTGGTCAGTGCTATAGTCTAACATATGTATCCTATTTCCCCCTTAGCATAAGTGAAAGGTGAGGGTGAACTCACATCTGTGTGCAGGCAGTTCACTTTAACCATCTCCTGTCCAGCCAAACCGTCCTGGGCTAGGGAGACCTTTTGAAGCAATCAGGACCAAACAGAAACATATAATCACAGAATGGTTTGGGTTGGAAGGGACCTTAGAGACCATCCAGTCCCACCCCCTGCCATGGGCAGGGACACCTCCCACTAGCCCAGGTTGCTCAAAGCCTCATCCAGCCTGGCCTTGAACCCCTCCAGGGATGGGGCATCCACAGCTTCTCTGGGCACCCTGGGCCACTGCCTCACCACCCGCACAGGAAAACATTTCTTCCTAACATCTAGTCTAAATCTGCCCTTCTTTCAGGTGGAAGCCATTACCCCTCATCCTATCCCTCCACCCCCTGATCCAGAGCCCCCCCATCTCTCCTGTAGCCCCCTTTCAGCACTGGAAGCTGCTCTAAGGTCTCCCTGGAGCCTTCTCTTCTCCAGGCTGCACACCCCCAACTCTCTCAGCCTGTCCTCATACGGGAGGTGCTCCAGCCTCTGACCATCTCCGTGGCTCCTCTGGCCCGGCTCCAGCAGCTCCATGTCCTTCCTGTGCTGAGGACCCCAGAGCTCAATGCAGCACTGCGGGGCTGGTCTCACGAGAGGGAAGTAGAGGGGGAGAATCACCTCCCTCGAGGTGGATTAAATAAGGATTAACTGATTTCCGTTGACCCCAACAAAGGGAGCAATATCAAGCTCTTGGGGCTGGCCTAAAGCCAAGACCTTCAGTGAGAGACCCAGTGCTCCATTCTTCCACCCAGAGCCGAAGCAGATCCGCTGAGAACTGATGGCAGGCAGTTGCACACAGCCAAGCCCAGTCAGCTCTTGCCCAGTTAAAAGCTCCTGGTTCACCAGAACTGCAGGCAATGAGCCGAAGCAAGCAGAGCATGAAGAACGTACGGAAGCGGTGGTCCAACACACCAAAGAACACAAAGCTGTTCGTGAGCTCCATGCAAAGGAAAGACTTTTTCTGAGGGAGAAGCAACTGTGACCACTGGCCCGGGGAAGGGGTCGGGCAGGCTGAAGGTTATCCCCAGCTCATGTTTATTCAGCAGATACTTGCCTTTGGGATCTTTTCCAATTCCCGTTGGGAACAGCTGAGCTATCTCACCAAGGTTCTGTGAAGGTTCCTCCAGACAATGATGAAACGTAAGGTCCTTCGATGAACGATACCACAGAGGTGAACAGCATTTTTTTTTTTTCAGTTTTGCTACTCTGCCCCCAGGCTTGGCTGCAGCACAGCGGAGGGCTACCCCTTCCTTTGGGGACCTTGGAGAGAGCTGTGGGAGCGGCTTTTGGGCTCGTTTTGGGCTGAGTCTCTACCACTTGGCCCCCAGGTGAGCTACAGCATCAATCCTGCAGCAGCAGCAGAGCTCGTGCATGAAGCAGTCTGTGCCTTTAGACAGGCCAGCGGGTGGCTGTGACAGATGGCAACTTCTGAGTGACAAAGGCCAAGATCTGTGCTGGAGCAAACTGGGACGGCGTGGCAGGGAAGCCAGCAGCGCTCCAGCCCTGCAGAGCAGGGAGCCCAGCCTACCCAAAGTCACCAAACAATTCCTGCATGTTAACAACTCCTCATTTCCATTTCGTCAGGATCATGCAGCCTCTCCCTGCATTTTCTGTTTCCACTCCTGCTACTCCTGTTTTTCTCAGTACTCTTCCCTCACCTTTTTCCAGTCTTTTCCATCAGACACATCTCATCCCCTCACGTCTTGCTTCATGCGATGCACTGACCTCCTCCTCTCATTTTCTGAGCCAAATACCCCTGTCTGACTTCAGAGACGTTTCCACATTTCCACTCGACTGTTACGAAGGAGCTGGAAGCAAAGGGGGGAGTTGTGTGGGGCCAGCACACAGATAACGCAGGGCAGCGTTCCAGTCCTGGGAACGCATTTTTAGATGAAGAGTCGACAAGATTGTCTGCTTCTACTACTTTAAATAAAATGACAGGGCACAATTCTGAGCCTGATTTATTGCTGAGGACACTCCCTGAGCTGCTTGAAGCAAGCAGTGAGGTCAGAAGCAATGCCAGCTGTAATCACTGCAGGTCCTGGAGCACGCAGGAATTAATCAAAGTAGCTGCTGCAGAATAAATACTTTCAAGTGGTTTCAAGAGTTCCATTGCTACACAGACACTTACTCCAGAACAAATGTCCTCTTAGGGGATTATATCTATACAATTAACCTAAAATAGTTTATCCTAGGAAAAGTCGAGGAGCAGACAGATGCTGGGATTTGGCTGATCACACAGAGAAAACTTTCCAGTCTTTCCCTTTTTTTCTGTTTCAACTTCTTTTCAAGTCTTTACTGCCTATTTAGGTCACTTCCAGTATAACTTGTGATCTTGCAGAAGCAACCAGAGAAGGAAAACTATCCCCTACATTGAGGAGAAATAGGAATACATGCAGCTATAATAAAGAGAACACAGCATTTCCCTTTCTGGTAACCAGCCATAACCATGTAGGGGTTGAAACTGGAGGAAGATCTCTGATCACACCAGGCAAGGAGCTAATGAACACGGCTGTGACTTGGTGCTGCTGGACACCAGGCAAACAGAAGATGGTGTATGGATGGCTGAAGGGGTATGCTCCAGGACAACGTCACTTTAATATCTCTTTTTTTCTGAGTTGGCCAAACTCAGAAAAAATACTGCAAACAGGATTGAAGGAGATAGGCTTGGAGCTTCTTTCAACCTCTTGGAATAGATGAGGGTCTTTGAATGGAAAGGACTGTGGATCAGGACTCCTTTCCTCACTGTGAGTCCACCCCCAGCAGCCAAGAAATAAAAGCAGAGGTTCAGCCTCTGCACCACCCTGCACCCTCCTCTCTGTGCTCAGGGAAGTCCTGGCCAAAGTGAGAGGGGACAAAGCTTACCTGCTGTTCTAACAGAAGGAAACCATCATATCTCATGCATATAAAACCCTATTGCTTTGAACACTTCTGAGAAGTTCAAGCTGCCAATTACTTCCATTTGATTTTTTTTCCTTCCCTTATCTTTTCCTGAACCCCAGGAAAGGCTCTCCACCATCACAACCTCCTCCACTTACACCAGCAGAGCTCCAGCTTCCAAACACGCGATGGTCCACAGCAGCCCCTTTCGGCCCCTTAAAGGAAAAGTTTTCATGACCTGCTCATTAAATGTAGAGTTAAGCAGAAAAAAATGTAACAGTGATAATGCTGATCAGATTCCGCAATTCACCCAGCGTCCCAAAAGCTCACCAAGTATGGAAGCAGCAGAAAATGCACCAGAAGCAGAGGCTAGAGATTTTTCCTGAAACAGATGTTCTGCGTACTGCAATCCCCCTTCACTGCCTTTGGTAAGACCGTGCCTGAAAACCCCTCACCTCAGAAATGCTGGTGTTTGCCACATACATGATACTATCAGCATCACCTTCATAACCACATTTCTTGGGGATCCCCAAGGGGTTTAAAGACCAGCTTGTATCTACACCAGTGAAGCAGGGCAAAGCCAGCTCAGACAGAAGTCCTCCTTTTGGTACTCTCCATGCTGTACCTTTGCAGCCAAATATTGCAGCCAAAAGAGCCCTTTACTCAAATTTTCAGAGGAGCTCTGGTCTACCCTTAGGGAACTGAAGAGGGGAAGGGCAGAGTATAAATGCACTTGGAGCTCTGCTGCTCCGGAGATGACACCAAAGGTCAGACTTTTCCAGCACCCAAGGGACACACAGCATCCTAAGCACCTGGAAGATGGGGACACTCATTTAAGGCATTAGGAACTGAGCTGCTAATTTTTGCCTCATTCTTCTAGAGCCATAAAACACACCCTAAATCAGCAAGCAAATAAATATTCAGCACCACCTCTGACCATACGAAGTTGTTCCTGTTTTCAGTCTCTTTATCCACTCCAAGCCAATCTTGTCACCGTTGCTTTCAGGAGCCTGATTTTATCTTTTTATCGCTGCTGCTACAAGACAGCTTGACTGCAACAAACATGTTTGTAATGAAATCAGTTGACCCAGAAAAGAAGTGCTAACACCAACCTGGATTAAAGAACAAGTACAAGTAAACGCTCTCCCTGACTGCAGACAGAGATGCTAAAATGATGGAGCAATACAGGGACTGATCTGTAAGAGGAGACTGGAACCAAGGTACCCTGGTTCTGCACTTATGCCCAGTTCCTACGATTTCCTAAATTTTCCACAGTTTTAAGCATGCGAGTGACCTACTTAGAATAACGTAATTAAAATAAGCAAGAGTACAATTATCTTTGCCTCAACAAGGTCTGAAGTTTCCTATATTTTCTTTTCCTCATAAAGCAGAGGCTTTCTTAGATGTTGCATATTCTTAAGATAAAGCAATTTATTTTTGCAGAGCTCAGTTTTAAGCTCCTTTTAGAACTGTGGAACTTGATTTACTCACACAAAACAAGCTTAATTATATATGCCTGCCCTACTAGCTTGTTTCATTTACCTTATAGTTTTCTCTAATATGAAGAAAGCTCCTTCAAAAAGGGACAGGGTTTTTGGGTGCCAAGCCCAAGATCTATTGGACTCCAAAACCTCTATAACAGCAGATCTCTTCATCCAGGCTCCTGTTGACCAGATACTTTTCATCTTCTTTGACTGGAAATGGCAATGCAAAGTAAAATAGTGTGCTCACACACAGAAAACTGCAAATCCACTCTCAGGAGGTTTTCTTTGCTTCTGATCTGACTCTCTGAGCTTTCCCCTAGTCACTCAAAAAACCCTTCCTCCTTACAGTGCCTCCCAAAGATCACAAGCAAATAAAATATTTAAGTCGTGTTTCCAAATGGAGAGCGTGAGTGCATGCATGAAGGTGGAATCAGGAAATCACGAAGCACTGCAGAGAGGACTGGACACCAAAATATAATGCAAAAATATCCCAAAGCCATTAAATTTCAGAGATTTCAGCTGATGTCAAGCATGTCTGGACTGGCTAAAGAATTAACAAGTCCAGTTAAAAGATTTCTATATAAAAATGGCTCTTACTCCTCCAGGTAAATGACTCCTCGTTAACGTATTATAGTTCACGATACCAACGGCAAGACCAGGAGGTATTTTCAATTCCACCTGTCCTACTGTTCACAGCTAAGCCTGCTCTGGGAACAGGAGCCTGCCTTCACTCCCGTGCCCGTTCCCGCTGCCCGCAGGTGCTGGGATGTTGGCAGCGCCAGAGGAAGACCAAGCTCAATGCGAATCCCACATTGGAGAAGTAGGACGTGCATGGCTCAGAGCTGCTTCGGAGGATTCGGTGTAAGCATCTTACCCCAGAGGGGCTGGGATACTGTCTGTAATGCAATCCAAACCTCCTGAGCACCATTTTGTCCCAGCCACGGGCCCAGATTTCTCCTTGACTGCAGAGCTGCCGCCCCAGCCTATGAGTTCACATTTCACGGTAAAAAGCAACGAAAGGAGCTCCCGTATCTCCTGTTCAACGTTTCAGCCTTCTCAAGGGTAATAAAACAAAATCTCCCTACAACAACAGATAAGTCAGGCAAATAAAATGTCAAACTACTTTAGCAATAAGCTAGTTAAGATAACAGGACCCATCCCTGGGCAGACATTAATTACATTCTTTTATGCATTTGGCCAAGATGCTTCCAGAGCGCGTACGATAGTTGATACAAAAGGATGGGCTGTTTTTGTACCCCTCCTTAAAATTAATCTAGTGCTGCCAAAAAATGCCTGATTAACATCTGGGGAACCTGAAACCTTCCCCGCATCCTTAGGAGGAGTGACACCGCTGACAGTTCTATTACCACACCACACAGGGCTGGACGGAGGGAGCCCTGTGCCGAGGCTGCAGGGCAGAGACCCCCATCCCAGGTCTCCTGCCAGCCACGCGACCACAGAGGCAAACTTGTTTCTCTGTTACGTATCTGCAGCATGGGGTTAATCACACTCCATGAAGCACTGAGATGTGTCAGAGCAAAGCTTGCTGCAAGAGCTCTATATTTGTATTACCACCAAATTCCCCAGCTGCACCCGTAACATAAAGGGAATAAAAACTCCACATCAACCAAATCAGCAGCTAAGCTGTGAGTAAACCAGCAGCACAGGATACAGCTGTATTTATTCACTTGCATTGCTTTCTGCAAAACAGGGATGACAGTAAGTGCCCATAGTAACAGTTCCTCAACATCACAAAACAACAACATATCAGTCAGACTTAACTTTTCCTATTACGCTTTCCGAATGACTTGCCATTGTCACCAGAATACAACACGAGAAATACTGTACTCCTCAGCCTCTACTTTTGATTAACCAGGTGCTCTGGGAATTCCTGCCTATCCCTGATCATAATTAAAAATTTGTTATTTCCATTTTCAATGGGGCTTGCTGGCAATTAAACTTTTTTTTTTTGAAAGAAGCAACTTTTTTTCTTCCATAGAAATAATTTGGTTTTTAAAAATAAAGTAGATCTGTTAGGTTAAGAAGCTAATTCTGACCCCTCCTTCTGCCTAGACCTTATTAACGAAGCTTCCTCATCTCCCAGTGACTCTCACAAGAGCTGGAGAAATTCAGCATCTCTCAGGAGGCGAGCGGGACCTTCGGAGAGGACCGCACTATGATAACGGGAGCTCTTGCAGCAAGCCCTGCCTCTGCCCTGTGCTAAGCAAAGCTCCAGCTGACGGGCTGGCTGAGGAAGGAATTTCTGAGGACTGTCTGGCACAGTGTGGTTCTTTTCTTGACTGATCTGCACACAGATGAGCAGAGAGACTCTGGGTTTGCACAGCTTTTCCCTGGGTTCAGATTCCTGGTCCTCTGCTTTCACACTTTGGTCTAAAATCAGGGTTTCACCTTCGTGCCTGTTGTTGCCATTTATAGTTGAAAAAGGGCTTCTCAAAGTGAGATATTTCCCTTCTTATTGATCACAGCTGTCAAAGGAGTCAGCCTCCAGGTGCTCATCACGGCAAACCAGCAGGCTGGCAGCAGGGGGGCAAGAAGCAGGAATTGCTAAAGACCAACAAAAACTGGGGGGAAAAGCAAAGCATTCCTCGCCTCCACGATGACTCCACTCCTACCATCAGGCACGCGGGCAAAAAGTCTCTTCATGGCACATCTCCCTCCCTGTCTGCCCAGGAAAGGAAGACGACAAGACGCCATTTGTCCACCACTCCATCTTCTCGTCTGTACAGCAGAAGTGACCGCTTTGGCTGAAGCTCACCTCCCAGTGACACCACACTGGAGATGGCAATTCATGCTGCCTGATTTCAGTGGTGAAATACGACTTTGGAAACTCACACTTCCTGTAATTGAAAGTACAAACACTTGCTATAACCATCATCAAATCCATTCTCCATCAGCCCAAACAGATGTCCCCAGGACTCGCTCATCATGCTTCACTAGCAGCCCTTACACTATAGAAAAAAAAAAGGTTTGTCCTTAGTCTGAAAGGACAATCTTAAAGACTCAGTGTAAACATCTTCTCCTGGGAAGTGGATTTCGTTTGGTAGTTTTTCCCTCACGCTTTAAGGATCCTTACTTGCTGCAAGGATGCTGTAAGGATGAGGGAATAAACACAGCCTGAAGAGCTGCATCCTCTAAATTATACAGCGAAGCTGTGTGAATATTCACAGTCACAAAGCAAACAAAGCAGCCTCCTGCTCTTTTCCAATCCTTCCCTACTGGAAGCTCTCCTTGAGTTAAATATACAATCACACCAGACCCACATCATCATCACCGGCAACGCAGAAAATTGGGTCAGTCCAGCTGCTGAAAGCCCGTGTTTGCCGCATCCCCTCGGCCTGAACCTGTAATTCCGTTTGAGAACTGAAAGCAGAGTTGCTCAAGTTTTAATACGATAATTCAGAAAACAAAACAAAGCCGTAGTCCGATTACAGGCTCTATTAGGTGGTGACTTCTGGCCACTGCGCCAAATTAACCTGTTCCGCTTAAATGCAAAACCTACATGGACAGAATAGCCCGTCTGAGGAGCCTGTAATAACAACAGGTATTTCAGTCTTCACAGACAACGCAAAGGGTGAAAACGTGACAAAAAGAGGATTTTTCTAGAATAAATCACTAGGCTTTGATTGGTTCAACCCAACTGACCCAGGGTAATGTTAACTGCACAGCGCAGATCTCCGTTCCAGTTGTAACTAACATGGAAGTCGCAGAAACATATAAAAGCAAAGAAAATGCTTTTTCCTGCGAAGAACCAGAGAGTTAGGAGCTGGAGGAGAGGGGTCATTGAAAATCAAGGAACATAAAAATTCCTCACAGACACCAGCTTTTGAGAGTATGAGAAGTCAGAAGTTAATACCAGTTAACATCACACACCCAACTTCAGTTCTGCTTCACACACCAGACCTTGGTCAAATCCCCAGTTTGCGTGTGCTGCAGAAGTCAGCAGACCTTCACGGATTTCAACAATCACAACCGTGCAGTGCTGGTTGCTTTTCCGAGTGTCCCCAGCAGCGTGCCAGCAGCCAGTGCTTGCCATTTGCTATCACCTGGATTTTTGTTTCAACCGCAAACCTGAAATTGTTTTTCTTTCCAGATTTCTGACAAAACCTGACTTTCAGCTGGAGGTTGGGGTTGGTCACTACATCCACTGTAACTGTTTAAAGGAGACCAAAAGAGGAAGTATTTAAGATAAATTAAAGAAAGAAGAAGACTACCCGTCATTTAATTGCTTCACTGCTTCAGCTCCAGCCACTCAGAAGTTATTACAGTGGTTCCCTTGTACCTTTATTCTTCCAGAAGATTCAAAAATTTTCAGGGCGTTAGAGGGGACTGAACATAAACTCCAACGTGTTGTCTTTTTCCTTTCTCCCCACTGTAGGGGCTGTGCTCTGTGAGATTATCGCAAACATACCTCTGTGCCTTGGTCATTTGTCGCTGGGTGACCAACTGTAACTTACAGCAACTGCGCCAGATGCTGCAGCACCTCCTGGTTAATCTATTTATCTGTCCTTCCCTTAACACAGTGTGTTCTTCAGCACCTCCACCATTTTTATAACAGAATTTGAAGGATTGGGCTGGTTTTTTACCCCATTCAAAATACACAGACTGAACACAAAAGATGCAGGATGGAGGGGAAAAGACTGAAGATGGACAGATTCATGCATGACTTCAGTAAACATGGTTTTTTTTTTTTTTTTAAACATTGAAGTGTCATAATACATCAGCCTTCATCATAAGTGGAAGAAAAATATCTTCTTGGAAAGAACAGAGTTGCTGTCTGTACTCAGGTAGGCAGTACCCACATCACCTGAAGTTAGATTAGTTTACCAGTAATATACGAAAAAAAGAGGATCCTGGGATAATAATTCAATGTGCGCTTCTGTCCCCTCACCCAACGGGCTCAGCACAATGTATTTCCAGGCTGTCCCACTTCGAGGGAAACAAGGAAACACAATCCACACCAGCAGTGAGCAACACCTCTGCTACCAGCCTGATCCATTATATTAATTACAGCAGCTTCTGCAGAGTGTCTTCTCTACTCTTCAAAAAGCTATTTTCGGAAGCCGTAAGTTCAAAAGCAATTATCCACCCCGAACTTTGAGATCAATGAATGGATCATTCACACACCTGATGCAGGAATGGGAGCTCAGCGCACCTGACGTGATCCGGGTTGACAAGGCGGCCTCTCCGCAGCCAGCAAACCAGCACCTGCAAAACAAGAGTGTGCGTGTCAGAAGCCAGATATCTTTTGCAAAATATAGTGAGAAAACTCTAACCATGTCTTTCAGAAAGGACAAAAGAGAACCCATCATTACCTGGACTAAAATCACATAATCACAGAACAGTTTGGGTTGGAAGGGACCTTAAAGGTCATCCAGTCCCACCCCCTGCCATGGGCAGGGACACCTCCCACCAGCCCAGGTTGCCCAAAGCCTCATCCAGCCTGGCCTTGAACCCCTCCAGGGATGGGGCATCCACAGCTTCTCTGGGCAACCTGGGCCACTGCCTCACCACCCCCACAGGAAAACATTTCTTCCTTATATCTAGTCTAAATCTCCCCTCTTCCAGTTCAAAGACACTTCAGACGACAGAGAAAAACCTGGCAAGGTATAAGAGTTTTCATGAGTGTCACTGTCAAGGGATGGTGCACGTAACCCATAGCTTGGCTCATGAAGCCATCAGGACGCCACCACCCGCCAACAGCAGTGGCAGCAGAGTACAGGGGAGACACCACGTTCCCAAGATGGTGGGGTCAAGCTCTTCACTTCCAATGGGCGTCAAGAGCCTTTCTCCCATGGGCAATTTTGAGTATCCCAAACAGCACATTTCCACTTAGGGCCGTGCTCAAGCACTCCATTAGAACAGCGTGGCATTAGCAGCTTCTTTGCATAATCTGAATCACATTAAACATGGGATCAGATATGAGCACTTCGCGGACTTGAGACTAAAAACAGATGCAAATTCTACACATCCAGAATATGTAATGTATAAATCCATTCTTTTGAACAGAAAAAAAGTTTGTTGAAGAACAGAAAATACGAGAAACTAATAGTAGCAACTTTATCTACAGAAAAATAAAAAATCAGCTTCCTAAAATCGTTTTCATAAAACACTGTGCATTAGAATCTCTTTATTACCTAATATTTTGCCTTTTGAGGAAGTTCTGATTTTGATCTTTTTCTCTAGAACTGCAAAGATTAATTTTTGATTTATATTTTTAAATGAAAGCTGAGATCTCCACAAAATCACATGCATATAGAAATCAGATGTTTCCTAATACACTGAAAATGAAAATAATTTTTTTTAAAAATTGATAGAACAGCAAAAGGTGTCCTTGACCATACTGTACAAAAGAATGAGATGACTGCATATAGCACTGGAGGAGACAAGCCAGCAGGAAGATTAAACCTCCACCCCAAGTCAGGTCATTGCCCATGGGATGCTCTGTAGTAAACATAGCTTCAGAGAATCGCAGACCAGTTGAGGTTGGAAGGGACCTCTGGAGGTCACCTGGTCCAACCACTCTGCTCAAGCAGGGCCACCTAGAGCCAGTTGCCCAGGATCGTATCCAGACAGCTTTTAAAGATCTCCAAGGATGGAGACTCCACAACCTCTCTGAGCAACCTGTGCCAGTGCTCCATCACCCTTGCAGCAAAAAAGTGCTTCCTGATGTTCAGAGGGAACCGCCTGGGTTTCAGTCTGCTCCCATTGCCTCGTCCTGTCACTGGGCACCACTAGGAAGAGCCTGGTTCCGATCTTCTTTGCACTCTCCCTCCAGGCGTTTATACACATTGATAAGATGAAAGAGAGGAGATTTAGGTGAGATCTGAGGAAGAAATGTTTTCCTGTGTGGGTGGTGAGGCAGTGGCCCAGGTTGCCCAGAGAAGCTGTGGATGCCCCATCCCTGGAGGGGTTCAAGGCCAGGCGGGATGAGGCTTTGGGCACCCTGGGCTAGTGGGAGGTGTCCCTGCCGGCACTGGATAGTCTTTAAGGTCCCTTCCAACACAAACCACTCTGTGACTCTATGATTCTACAAGATCCCCCCAGAGCCTTCTCTTCTCAAAGCTGCACAGTCCCAGCTCTCAGCCTTTCCTCATCTAAGAGATGCTCCAGTCCCTTCATCATCTTTGTGGACCTTCACTTCTGTCACGATAAGACTCACATACAAATTCAAAGTGCTTCTAAACTACACAAGAAGTCTTCTTCAAAGCCCACAGGTGCAGAACCCATTCTCATGCAAACCACCTGGGAACCAGGTTGCCACCAGCAGGTTTCAGTGACAAGGTGCTTGGTGACACTGCTGTTCCTCCAGGAGCCCAGAGAACTCCAGAACAAGCGATTTTTCAAGTGCCATGGGGCTCTGCCCATCTTTGCCCTCACCCCTGACCACCCCAGCTATGGACTGGCTGAAAGGCTTTGAAGGGAAAGCTTTTACGTGGACAATGCTATAAGCAGAATAACGAGAGGTTTTATGCCAGTGCAGCGACTGCAATAATTATTGTTTTAGGCAGGATTAGTGCACTTGAAGTGATATAAACCATCAGGAACGGACAATTAAGAGTTCAGACTAATCCTCAAAGACAAGATGCTGAAAGACCTAATAGCCTGGCTGAAACCAGTGAGATCAGAGCACAATTTAACTCCTTCAAAAGCCCCACAAGGCCTTTGACGCTTCTTTTCCCAGCAGGCTTTCCCTGCCCTCAGTTCAAAGCCAGCCAAAAGGGTGAACTTCAAAACCTGCTTCAAGTGAAGAGGATGGCACCGGAGGATGTGTCTTATTCAACCAGACAGGCTCTGCAAGAACAAACATTGATATTCAGCACTCCCATCTTCTACTTTGTGAGTTTAAAAAAAAAAACTGTATGTTCTAATTACTGAATAAATGAGATACAGTAATTGGATTAGACAGGCAGAAGAAACAGGGCCATTCCCTCCCGTCTAAGCACACTCCCACTTCAGGAGAAGTACTGAGAAGGAGCAAAAAAAAAAAAAAAATCTATTGCATAAATTAAACAATTCAAGTACAGCATTAGAAGATCTTCAAGAAGTAACCCTGTAAGAGAAGGGAGACTCTGAACCATTGATTGCACTGATGTGTCTTTACCCACTTTTCAACACTTCTGCTGCTTAAAACAGCCTTACTGCATCAGCCTTAAAGTGCCATGCAGGACACAAAATTTTTTTCACTGTGCAGGTGGTGAGGCAGTGGCCCAGGCTGCCCAGAGAAGCTGTGGATGCCCCATCCCTGGAGGGGTTCAAGGCCAGGCTGGATGAGGCTTTGGGCAACCTGGGCTAGTGGGAGGTGCCCCTGCCCATGGCAGGGGGTGGAACTGGATGATTCCTGAGGCACCTTCCAACGCAAACCGTTCCGTGATTCTATGAAAATCTGCCTTCCCCCAGAATGTCTTCAATCCAAACTGCATCCATAGTATAGGAACAGATTATTGGCAACTGGAAAAATGCATCCGAACTCTGTTTTCCTGCAGCTCTCAAGAGAGATTTTACAGAAGTGAGGCATGGACAAGAGGGCATCTGGGCAGAACTCTACATATTAGAAAGAGCCTCATTGGGACAAATATGTCTTTAATTTCATTTCCAGCTTATCAGAACAAACAGAATTCCATGCTTGTTCCACTTGCAAGCGGCAAAAGTAGCAAAACCAACAGAAATGTGAGTAAAACTAAACCTGGAGGAATGGTTTCTACAATGTACATATCCAGAGTTTCTGCCTTGTTTCCAATCCAAGAAAGCGTTTGTGTGGCTTACGTATCTAGCTTGACTTACATTCTTAGAGACCACCACAACTTTAACTCCTCTGCAGTAAATCCTTTTGCATTTTAGCACAGAGATCTACATACAAAGTTACAACTAACCAGGCACGTATCCCGGTAATAAATTTTGGACTTTCCCCTGAAGCAGAGGAGCAGCTCTCCTGCCCACCTACCAAAACACAGCTATAGGCAACATTACTAAAATGGCTTCTTCTCTTTTCACAGTTTTTAATCTTTTCATTTTATGAGCTTATTTTTTCATGTCTCCCAGAAAACCAGACTAATAAGGAATGTCAGCATCCATTTTATCGAAAATTTTTAAAACCATACTGGCCCCATCAAAATACTAACCACAACATTCTTTAAACCTTTTTGTTTAACTTTCAAAGGGTAAAAAACCCAAGATCTCTTTGTTGTCACCATCTACATTTTTTTAGACCATCAACTACATTTTTTTAAATCCGGATGCTCTGTTAGTCCACTATACGGCTGTTGACTGTTCGCTGAGGTTGACCCACATTATTGCAGCTAACAAGCAACAAGCTCAAAGCTTATGCAACTTCAGGCTCACTTGACATCAATCACACTACGACTTTTTAAACTGCCGCTACAGAAGTTCCCTTCAACAAAAATTGAGCTTATGGTTATATACTCAGCCTAACTAGTCCCAGCTAAAAAGAGACTTAAGATGTAAGGTCAAAAAAATGTTTCTGTCCCCTTCCTTTGCTTGGTGTTTGTCCAAATTCTGCCTGACGTGGAAGGAAAAAAGCACTGAAAGTGTTTTGATAATTAATTGATAAGTTTTATTTAATACTACTGCCTTCAATACTTTCTTTAATACTATAAAATAACATCCTAGGAACATGCTTAGCTCATTTTTTTTTGTATGAGAGTCTCAACAGCATTCTCAAAAATGCATAGCCAGTGCTACACTGAAACACGTCCAATCATCTTAGAATCAAAAATGATTTCCTTAAGAGCCTGGGACAAAGGCAGAATTCGTTGCTCTTCAGCAGCCACTCCAAGTGATGAAGCAAGCTTCATTTCCAGGGGGAAGAAAAAAGTATCACAAATGCAAACCAGAAATGTGAAGGGCAGGGGCAGCATGGCCAAGGTTAAGCAGAGCAGATTAACCAAACGAGATTTCCATCATGCCCTGAAGGCAACTAACAGGGCACTCTGCCTCCTGGGAGTGCAGACATCCCCAGCTCAAGGCCTCCTTGCCCTGGTACCCAAGGTTCAGCCTTGGCTGAAATTTGGGATCAAGAGCAGGTCTGAGCCAGCTGCTGGGACAGCCGGGCAAAGAGCGGAGAACGCTCCCAATCTGGATTACAAAACACCTGAACACCAGCAACGCGAGGCCCAGCCCTTGCCCTGGCAGCTGGAGAGGAGCTCTCACAGCAGCATTTTGCAGGTCGCTCCCACCCAGGAGCGTGGTTTTAAGCAACAAGGATCCTGTACCACCGCACACAGGACACATCCAACACACCCGCCGGGTGGGCATCACCTCCTCGGCTCCCCTGATGTGTGAGGCTCCTTACCAACAGAAGGCTTGTCAGAAAGTAATCATTAAAAAAAAATACTGGCACACTGCAGGCTCTATTTTTCACCAAGACCCAAAACCGGTACATTTTACAGCCCTTTGTGGAACATTTCCTTTCAGCATTATTAATTGGATTGTTTTCATTTCAGGGGGGAGGAACAATTGACAAAAAGCTTCTACCATCGAAAAAGAATCCTTAATTCTGACATTTCTGTGGAGAAAGTGACTATCCAAAAAGTCATTTTGGTATAAGAACTTGGCTGCTCATTGACAGCATACCACACCCCCCATCGTGTTCTTGGCTGGTGCCGTTTGCTGCCTGAAGACAGAATATCAGTTACAGTGCCTACTGCCAGCAGACAGCTTAAAACCTGGGGTATCAAAACTCAATTGAACCTGGGATTCCTTGGGGTATGGCATCCTGCGGCTGATTTTTGTTTGCTCTATATATTCTCTTCTCGCTATCTGTGGAGATCCTCAGGAATGACATTTCTCTTCTCCACATCTCCTGGAGCACCAGAGCAGAAAGAGAAAGGGACGGCATTTTCTTTCTTTCCCTTGACAGAAATACATCTCCTCCTGATGGGCTGCACGGTGACAGAACGCTGCAGTCTACTATTTGATAAGAAAAGGCAGAAATGATGAGCTTCACGCGCTCCCAAATCCAACACAGCCATCTAAAGATGCTTTCCCTTGCACTGCGTATTAGCTGGGCATAGAAATGATTTTTTCAGTGCTCTATAGAGATTGCTCACAACTAAGTGAGATTAGAGCTGAGGCTGGAAAACTCATCACACAAATAATCAGAGATGCAGCACCATGGAGAACAGGACAGTACTGATGGACAAGAAACCACCCAGCTCCACCTTCAACAACAGAGGCAGCTGAGAATAAATACTTGATCTTTTCAGATTTCTTCATCAGACAGAATGTGGTAACAGGTATGCCTAAGCTGTTCAGAAGCCAGCATGTTCCTGAGGAAAACAAAACCTTACATCAGGCTCCTGAAGGTCACAGAAGCAGGCACAGCAATGAGACTGCAGGGAGGGGAGGGTATCGCTCCCGTCCGCAGAGACCCAGCAGACCTCGGAGCGATGACAGGAGCCTTCTGCAACGCAGCTGAACTTCAACATGCCAAAACAGAAAGATTATAAAATGTCAAGACAATTCCATGCTTACAAAGAGCAAGCCATTTATCTAAAGAACACATGAGTTTTTTTAATCTTAGCCGATACTTAGGAGACACGTAAAATCACAAGACGGGGCAGTTCAATCCTGCATCCCAGCACAGGACATCAGCCCTCTGCGAGCAGGGACAGCCGCACAGGTGAGAACAGGGAGGAAATTAGTGTAGGACCACCCCTGCCCTCCTCTCCAGCTCCCTCTGACAACTGAATTATCGTGATTCTCCCCCAACAGACGCAGCAGCAAGGACAAAATCACCAGGAATTCACTGAGCATCAGTCACGCAGTACCCAGCCCCGCTGCTGGCAGCTGCAGTTGTCACAGAACTCCTCAGATCCAAGGCACTGTGAAAGGAAGGAGCTGTGATGCTTGTGCCTTGGGGACATCCTTCTGAGTGGCCTCCGTTCAGCAAGACTGGTGAGAAAGATTTCATCCTGCCCCAGCCATGCCAGCTATGCCTGCTGCAGCTGGGCTGTCTTTGCTCTGCGACTAGAGACAGGAATCTAAAACACAGAAAATGTCAACCTGCGGCTGAACGCACATTTTTCACTGGCGTTACAGTACCATGCCAGAGATAAATGCATTCTTTCCTATGGTAATACACATTTACTAACATTGAGGAAGATTAAAATAAAGAGTGTTTTGTTGTTTACCTGGGTTTTATAAAGTTTTTCCAGCTCCAAGCTGCAATTTCAGGTGTAAAAAAAAAAGGAACAGATAAAAAACAATCCCTGTCAAGAACCAGCAAACCACTGGTAAGTGAGATACTCATCTCAGGAACAGCAAGATACTCATTTTGGGAGTAGAAGACAGGTTCAAGCTGAGCTCAGTGAGGGGGACAAGCAGAGTCTCTAATGTGGTTATTCCAGTCCCAGAGAGTGCCCTGGCCAGCCTGCCACTGGCAACACTGGTGAAAAGGCTGCAGCTCTCTTTTTTCTGTGCAATTAAAATCTTAGATTTTTTTTTTTAATTGAACCTGGGTGCAAAAGAAGCTCTGTAACCTCTTCCCTCTCTCCTGAAGGTCTGGCTGCCCTAGAAAAACATAACCATAAGCTGAGCCTAGACCGCTGTGAAACAGCAAAGTGTAAGAAGTTCTGTGATGTACCTCCAGCAGCGCCCGGATCCTGAGCACCACGGAGCCTAGCCCCGAGCCTGCCCTGAATCGGAGCTGACCTCAACCCCAGGCACCTAAAATTCCTCGAGGGAGCAGGGGAGAGGCTGGAGCTGGAGCGCTTTGGGCAATGGCACAACCTTGTAACTACATTCAAGTTTTCTAAGCCTGAAAAGCTTCTTGAGACAAGCCATACTCCCTCCCAGCTCTAGCTATAATCTGCCATACAACCTTGCTGAAGTAGAAGAAACTTTCAGCACAAGTCTAATACGTAGCCATGCATATTGCAAGGTTTTCCTCTCCTTTTCATTTGAGTTGCTCTGGAGCAGTATTTCCCAGTGTTTTCTTCTTTGCCACAAAGTAAATCACTGAAAATTCTGCCCAAACCCATAACGGTTAAATTACCAGCTTACCTTTCTCTATTATCTAAGTTGCATTAATTATGTTAAGCTTAATGGAAGCAATTATTTAATTAGTACGAACTGCTCTTCACCTACCTAATCTTGTAGAAACATTTTGGGTTACACACAGGCCAATTACCCGCTGAATATTGCACAGCACCTCATCACAGAGCTATCGAAAGTTCAGCAGAACACTCCCCAGACAGCCCAAGGCTCTTGTCTTCCGAAAGCTGTGACGCCAGTGGAGTGACACTGGGAGGGCTGCTGCACACCGTCCCGAAACAGCTGCCCTTACACTAAATGAGCTTAACTGGTTTAGAAATCAATAAAGTATTTCCCACCTCCCCCATCAGCATTAATACTAGCACTACTACTACTCTTTTAACCTAAGCTTCGAGCTTAAGACACTTCAGATTCTCGCCTAAAACCCCACAGCACCAGTGTGGACCTCTGCTCCTCCAGTCCCAGCTTTCTGCCTTCATCCGGCCACCCTTCCCCGAGAAGCATCTCGGCTGCTCCCATGGCAGTGTGTATGCACACACTCCCCCGAGCTTCTCCTGCCCAGCCGAGGAGGATGAGAGGGCATGTGTCCACCCCCAGCCACCCCTGGGGAGGAGCTGGGCCATTTCCCTAACAACCAGGAGAGCTCCGTGCCCGGTGCCATTGTCTGTAACCAGCCAGAGCTGGGATGGCGCACAGCCAGCCTGGGACAAAGCCCGAGCCTCAGAGCTGGGGGTGTAGAGAGCCTCCAGAGCAGAGACATGACAGCCAGGACACCTGAGAAGACAAGGGGCTACCAGACCCCTTAATTTTGGGGGGCAGGGAGGACTCCAGAGGTACGCCCAAGCCAGTACAGCACCGACGGCTGGCCGAGCTCACTGCCAGAGCGCTCCTGGGGAACGGCGGGTCTCCAGTGGGCAGGGAAGGGCCAGCAGCACTGGTAATCCATACGTGACCGACCCTGCAGGCCACGGAAAGGGGAATGTTGGTTAAGGGGGCCTGGGATCACCTACTGAGCAACCCTGAGGGTCAGGAGGTCTTAGCTATGCAGACACTGCGGATAGTTCACTGAAGGTAATGGATTTTGTTGCAGAATTACTTTCATTAACACCTTTAAAGAGATATTTCTCCTACCCTGTGTGGATAACCGTGCCTGGGATGTCTGTGCAGGTAGACACTGTTTAAAACAAACCCTCTTGAAGAACAGCTGCCTCATCCGAGGGACAGAGGGGACAATGAGAAGCTGAGGCGTTATCTGGCTGGAATTCAGGTTGCCAGGAAACAGAATGGCCACTCTTACGGATCATGTACAATTGGTCAAAAAGATGTACTTCAGATGAGCTACTGGCCATGGGGAGACCCCCAAGGAAAGGCCAAACAGAACAAATCCACATGGGATGCTGGTGCTCCCACCACCCTCCTACGAGGACAGATCCCAGCACACAACAGACAGAGCTGCAGCCGGCCTCCCGGGTGGCTTGAGAAACTGATGACAAATGGACCCAGGCCTCGGTTTTCAGAAGGATGCACATCAGCCAAGGACAAAGCAGGAAGGGGCTGCCCAATTTCACAGAACAATTCACACTACTTGCTTTGCAAAGTAATGCCTCACACCTCCCTGGTAACGCCCGACGGGCGCTGGGTGTTTGCTCTCTGGGAGCACACGGTCGCTCTGCGTTGCACGTGTGCTGAGCACAGAACTAACAAGTCTCAGCGCCCAAGGGTACGTGGCCTGGAGAGGTGACAACGCTGGTGGGGTCTCTGGACTGAGGAAGCATTACATCCAGCTCTGGGGTCCTCAGCACAGGAAGGACACGGAGCTGTTGGAGCGGGGCCAGAGGATCCGCGGCTGGAGCAGCTCCCGTGCGAGGACAGGCTGAGAGAGTTGGGGTTGTGCAGCCTGGAGAAGAGAAGGCGCCAGGGAGACCTTAGAGCAGCTTCCAGTGCTGAAAGGGGGCTACAGGAGAGATGGGGGGGCTCTGGATCAGGGGGTGCAGGGACAGGACGAGGGGGAACGGAAAGAGGGGAGGTTCGGATGAGATATCAGGGAGTTGGAATGAGTTGGTCTTTAAGGTCCCTTCCAACCCAAACCATTCTGTGACTCTATGACTAGATAACGGGGGAGAGGACAAGGATCCTGATGAGGAACATCAGTTCTCCAGTTACTCCAGACTTAAGCCAATTAATCCACAGTAGGAACACCAAAAGCGCCTTCTCCTCACTTTTCTCTTCTTCCCTTTGATTAAAATTATTTCTAGGAACTAGCTGGCCTCCAAAGCAGCTTCTTTACATTCCTACTAAAAATACAGAAACATATAAAGCATAAGCGTCATTCCACACAGAGAATGCTGGAAAATTAAAATCCTTTTCTTCATCACTGTGAACCCAAAATATTGTCACAACAAGCGTGGTTTAAAGATGCAGAG
Organism: Pterocles gutturalis; assembly: GCF_000699245.1. Classification (NCBI taxonomy): domain Eukaryota; kingdom Metazoa; phylum Chordata; class Aves; order Pterocliformes; family Pteroclidae; genus Pterocles; species Pterocles gutturalis. Next base: position 14,375 of record NW_010103603.1, on the reverse strand, counting down.
AAGAGAAGTTGAATAACATACTCCACTGGAGCGTAACGCTTTAACAAACTCCAGGTACGCCTGACCTCCAGTTAATGGACTAACAAATCACTGAAGATCTGGGAAACAAAGGCCAGAATGAAGAAATTTCTTTTCTCATTTCCTATCACCTTCACCAGCGCATCTTCTAACGGTCCCAGGGCTGCATTTTACAGGACACTAAAAAAGGAAAGGCAGTCACCTGGAAATTTATGAGGAGCCAAGGGAACCTCCTGAGTGCCACCTTTCTGTTTCATTCCTTGTACCACTGGCATAAATTGGGTTCACCGTCTGCTCCCTCGCTTCACAACCCCATGGATGTTGCATTCAGACCTCTCTCCCTGTCTGCTAGTTTTTAATGTCATTTACCAACATTCAATTCTTCTCAGCTGGCTTTCTCCCTCCGGGGTTTCCTCTACAGCCCTAAGGGAACTCAGGAAAACATAATCTAGCATTTCTGTTTATAGGAAAATACATATTCTAGCATTTCTGTTTATAGGAAAATACATATTTTATCCCTTCTGTTTGTGTTCCCAGCTCCTCAGGGTAATGCACTGCACTCATCCTTCCCAGGCTGAAGACCCCCAAGTGGGACCGTCTCCATCACACCTGCTATTTCAACACCGATATTTCCAGTAATAGAAGGGACTTGCTGGTACCACCAAAGGGGCACAAAACACCAGGTTAGTCAAAGCCGAGTTTTTTCCTGTTCAGGAGTGCTGTACACAGGGATCGGGCCAGAAGGGCTGGTTTTTACGAGATAATGACAGTATAAAAACGCAAAAGTGGTTTTTTTCCTGGCAGGTATTTGTTTTGCATTTCCTGGGTTTTCTGTATATGTTCCACGGCATTTCAGTCTCGCTGTTGGAACCTCAAAAGCACAAAGGTACCTAATGCCCCATTCCAGCTAAATTCCTGTAAGAAATGCCTCAAAGCCATCTGACTGAATGAAGCAGCAGAAACATTTACCATCAGGTGGCCTTCTCAGCCACAGAACTTTGCACCACAAGCAGCAGCGCCGTACTGCTATTCGCAAAAGGTAAGTCTGCCAGGGCTGAAAATAATATTCAGGAGCAATAAAAACTCCTGACTGTGAGACATAATGAAGGAAAACTTTTTGGAGAACAACTTCATGGTTGAGATGCCAATTCCGTATGGAACCAGTCGACACTCAGTGTTTGTTAACAGCCGAGAGACTCCAAGGGGACCTGTATTTCACAGAGATTTCAACCCTGCTGTCCTTCAAAGCAGGGCAAAACCTTGGTCCGAAACCGAGCTGAAAAGTAAGATGCCAAACCAAGAGAAAACTGAAGCTCAAGAGAGGTGACCGTGTGGCTTCCTAACATCGGCAGGACTCAGGGCTCTCTGCGAGGTGTCACACACACAAGGTACTACAAAGATGCGGGCGGATGAAGCAGTATATAAATCCAAGCAGAGCAGCACGCAAAGCTTGTTCCAAGGCATTTCCTAACCCAGAGGCTAAGCTAGACTGTGACTTGTTAAATGACTTCTTTCTATTAAGAAGAGAAAATAAGGACAGAGGTGGCATTTCCTGGATAATTATTCACAAAATAATACTTAGAAAATCTTCTTTCCTCCAATAAAGCAGAAACTGAAGAGCAGGAGGCAGTTGCTTGGATTCTATCTCCATTTCAATGTTCTCGTCAGCCTATCCTGTACACAAGAGCTTGTCGGCAGCTTTTTCTGGACCCTTGCAACAAGTAATTCCCAGACTGCCCATAGGCCTTCTTGCCCATACCAGCTTCAGAGATGCTTCTCGTATTTTTTCCTCTTTTTAAATACTCATTCCAGCAAGAGATCTCCGTCTCAGACTGGCCTAGCACAAGGAGCGAGGTGTTGCACGAGGCTGGTTCTGCAGGGTGCAGCACACCACCATCACAGCATACACAACACCCTTACACTACTGCAGTAAAGCACACTGAGTCTCGTTTTAACAGAAAGGGGGGAAACTGCCAAGTTCCTGAGCAGGTCTCTAATAATAGCAAGATGTAAAATTAAACCTCAGGAAAGATGCAGGCTACGACCCTGGCCTTTCGTGTTACCAACAGTGCTAAAACACTGAGTATCTTCAAAGTATGAAGTCACTCGAGCATTTAACAGCACTTGAAGACCAGTAAGCCCTATTTTGTTAGAAAAGAACAACATCTTTAATTGAGCTTTTAAAAAGTAACCAGGATTTTACAAGGGTAGATTCCCGGCATTACCTGAAATGAAGACCTTTAAATAATTTCATGTTGTACATCGTTAAGCTGAAGCATTCAAAACCAAGGCAGAGAACAAAGCACAGAGAGATAAAGTGATCTGCCTAGGTCACTGGAAATTTTTCTGAGAGGCAAGAAGAGAAAGTAGTTTTTGACAAAAAAAAAAAAAGACCAGAAAGACAATCTTTCCTCCAACACTGCATCTTGGGGTGATTAAACCATGCGCAGGTACAAGCATGTATTGATGTAAAAGCTACATTCCTCCCTGAAAACATGCAAGCAGAGATCTACTGACTTCCCAAGCAAAAACTGGGTGTGCATAAATCCAAACTGAGTTGGTTTAGTGCTAAGGCTGTGGTCTGCCCCTAAACCAGCATCTGTCTTGGCTGGAATAAATGTCCCCATTATATTTATAATGAAGCTAATCAATTTGGGGATCATAAAATAACTCTGTCCAGAATTCTGATGAATCCCATGACATGTCTTCCAAGGACTCCATTGTTAAAGACGTCTTTTTTACTGGAATTTCAATAATTAATCATGTTTTGGGCTAGTTTTATTTCTGTGTGGCTTATCCTTTGATGATCTAATTTACATGTATAATGATCTATTCCCTTGTGGATTAATCGCTCATGTTATTTTCTCTATTAATCAGATGTCAACATTTGCATTACAGATGACTGTTTACATTATTTTCACACTACTAAATCTGGCAGCATGGTACTAATGATAAATACTTTCCTCAAGTTCTAAGGGTGAATTAGTGTCTCAATCCTTTTAAACAAAAGCATTATTAGGATCTGACCACTCTTCTGAAGTAGGCTGGTGGTTCTGGGGTATTACCCACATCTATTTATTATGTCTAAGAATTTACTTTTTTTCTGCAAACGATAAACACACAAATATTGAGTTCACCCGTTGCTGCTACACAAGCCCTGAGCAAAGGGCAGAGAGTTGTGGATCCGAGGCCGTCCCAGACTTCTTTCCTACATCCCTGAGTACCTTTAGGAGAGTTTCACACCTTCCAGCCACTCACTGCAACTCCTTCCTGGATGCTGTCACCCACAATGCTGCCTGAAAAGCAGTTTTTGTCAAAATTGCTTACTTATATTTACGAAAAAATCAATTCTCAGTGCTAGTATCAAACAGTACAAACTGCTGACCTGAGCTAAGCGACCTGCTTGTGCCTGGAGCAGCTAAGGGAGCGCTCTCACACACTGCTCTGTGCACAGCGCAGGGAGGCAGTGCCCTTTGGCAGGTGGCCACGGACCGTCCCCTCCTTCCCAGCACAGCTGGGTCCATAGGAACATCCCTGAGCCCTGGAGAAATCGAGGTCTGTATGCCTGCTCCCAGATGGGGGCACCACATCCAGCCCTGACATGACACGGAGACACAGGAAAACAGGGAGTGGAGGAAGAGCCTGGTTACCCCGCTCCCCCCCACATTTTGCTGCTACATCCTCCCCTCCATGTAGGGAATAGGAAGTAATACTGGCTCCAATGACGCTGTCCCTGGGCTGCCTCTCTGACATGGAGGTTGGGGCACAGTACTAGAGTATTTGTTCTTTGCACAGGAGCAATGGAGCTCTTCACAAGCCCCTAACATGCTCACATAGAAGCACAGTCAAGGTCATCCTCCATGAGATGATTAAGACATGCTCCTTCTGCCTAGAAGCACCCCTGGCCCCTCTGGCTCAGCAGCTTCAACGACAGACTTGGTATCCTCTGAGTAACCACTTGCTAAGCCCTGCTGGTCTCCACTTCTCCAATGGCAGAGAGCAAACCGGACACGTGAAACGCTTACACTAGGGTCAGAAGCATGAACAAATGGTGCATCCCAAGCAAACGTGCTGGAAGCCATCCTTTTTACAGCACCAGGAAAAATTCCCAGAGCATCTGTCCCGTACATTGAAACTCCCCAGCTGTGGGCTCTCTTCTCCTCAGCATCCCTTAACCAGCACTACAGCTGCTGCCTGGAAACCTCTCAAGGAGGAAGCCGTTCTGTGCTTGCCACAGAGGTTTCCAAGCCATCTCTTCCATTCTGGGATGGTGAGCGTTTCCTTCTTGCGAGTCCAGTTGGAGAGGGAGGGATGAACACCTCCTCTGCCCACTCCCACACAGGAACATTTTCCCTCCACCTCCTACATCCCATCTCATGGCAGTCCACACTGTCTGCACAAGCAGGACTGCCAGTTGTGGGGTCCCAGGACGAGTGGCTCTTGACCAGGTAGCTGGGACCTGCACAGCAACACTAGCGGCTGGCTCACAGGGAAAGACAAACCAAAGGACGCCTGTTACATCTCAAAGTGATGAGGCCCTTTCCAACGCCCGTTTCTTCCTTACCCAGCTCCTGCTCAGGGCCAAACTACAATCTCAACTACTTCTCAAACAGCATTATTCCCATCTGCAGATGTAAGGAGGGCTGCTCATGGTGCACAGTACTTCTTAGGTAGGTAAACGTCTCAAGGTGGTCCTCAGTGAGAATACCTTCTGATCAGCCAGCTCAGCGTAAGGCACCTGCTGCAAGACGTGAAGTATTACGTTCCGGCTGATAGGGGCTCCCATCAGCAATCACCAGGAAAGTTACTGCAACAACCCGTTGATGGAATGCCCTCACTTTCCAGTCCATGAATACGGTCCCTCTCTTGACTTCACAGTCTGGTTAGTAAAGCTCAGCAACTCTATTTATTTTGGACACAAATAACACTTTCACAGCCATTGGCAGATGTTGTGCAGAAGGCTGCTCATGTCACAACAGAAAGCTTTCCATACATCTCTCATTCCTTAGACCCTATTGTTGGATTCTGTCATTCCCATATTGTATCCGCTCTTTCCCATCTCCTCAAACCCTTTAAATTACCCTGTTGGTCTTGTATCATATTCCTGGGGTCATTAAGCACCTGAACTGTAAACATCCTCATTCTCTGCCACAAGAGATCAGGGAGAAAACCGTGCAAGGCAGGTCAGAGTAGCCCCCTCTAACAAGAAATTAAAGCCTGGATTGTGCACAGCTCCAAAACTTGTGCTCTTGAGCTGCCATAATGACATACTGCATCCCATTAATCTGCAATTACCCACTGACAGGGACTGTCAATCTAACACCACATCCAGTCAGCACAACTAAATGGTCCATTTCTGGCCCCAACACTGCTCCTATGACTAAAACTCTTCAAAATAAAGTTAAATGGGGGATTTAATGGAGCAGGTAAGAGTCTAAATTCTGAATTAAGAAGGAGAGAGATTAGAGCATTTATAGCGTCACCACATCTGTGACTATAAGCCTGAGAAAACAAAATGACTCTGCAGGAACATGGGGAAGCACAGAAATCACCCGCTAACATCCATAGTAAACTTGCAGTTTGTTCTCACAAGTCCCCCTGGTACATGCAGCTTCTTTTTGTTATCTGTATGTGCTCAGCACACCCGAGAGAGGCAGTCCTCCTCGTGCCATCGTGCCAGAAGCCCCCCCAGTATTTGTTACACCTGCCCCCAAAGCACACCACGTTCCTGGAGTACTGTGTCCTGCTCTGGGGTCCTCAGCACGGGAAGGACATGGAGCTGCTGGAGAGGGTCCAGAGGAGGCCACAAAGATGGTCAGAGGCTGGAGCAGCTCCTGTCCAAGGCCAGTCTGAGAGAGTCGGGGGTGTGCAGCCTGGAGAAGAGAAGGCTCCGGGGAGACCTTAGAGCACCTTCCAGTGCTGAAAGGGGGCTACAGGAGAGATGGGGGGCTCTGGATCAGGGGGTGGAGGGATAGGACAAGGGGTAATGGCTTTAAGCTGAAAGAGAGGAGATTTAGATGAGATATTAGGAAGAAATGTTTTCCTGTGCGGGGGGTGAGGCAGTGGCCCAGGTTGCCCCGAGAAGCTGGGGATGT
>NW_010103603.1:0-8213 GCF_000699245.1 Pterocles gutturalis | reverse complement strand
GGGAGGGGTCCCTGCCCATGGCAGGGGGGGGAACCCGATGATCTTGAAGGTCTCGTCCAACCCAAACCCTTCTGTGATTTTATGATCCTATTCCCTTTCCATGCTATAGTACCACAGAAGTTACTGTTCAGGGGTTGCCACCTTCCGGTGGAAGCATTTGTGCAGCACCGCTGGGTCTGCTCTGGGTAGAATCCATCAGGACCGATCAGACCAAAAGCTGCCAATCGTTTACAATAAACCAACAGGTTCTGCTTCCCACAGCCTGCCCTGCTGTTAGATCCCTGGGGGATCACCACCGGCCCTGAGAAGCAGTGACAGGCAGTGACATCCCAGCTAGCACAGCTGGAGCCAGAAGGGGACATCTGGTAAGGGCTGGAGGCCGGGTTCCAGGAAACATCCCTGCTCGGGGGGAAGAGAAGGAGGTGCCCAAGTGCTGTTCTGAGCAGAAATCCTATCACCCAAGAGCACACAAATGCTGCAAGCTCTCCTGGGCTGCAGGGCTGCTGGGGCCCAGACACACCGTCCCAGCTGGTTCTTTACATACCCTGCAGCCAGGGGAGACAGACAGCACCTGAGCATGACCTGCCCACCCCAAAATCAGCAACCAAAATAGCTGGACCGAAGCACCTCCTGGCCTGCATGCTTTAAGTTTAGACAGCTAGACAGACGAGATGCATTCCACTTCGATGGACCGAGCCCTGCCATGACGGCATCCAGCAGTCAGGGCTGCAGTGAAATATCCACATCCACCAAGTGACTTCAGGTTCCCTTCCCAAAACCGGTCAAACACCAGAAAGGGCACACTGACAACCATTCAAGGCAAAGCTGGGCAAAATGCAAACTGGAGAAAAACTGAATAATTTATGACAAAGAGTAATAAACCACTGCGACAAATTAATAAACCACACGGGACTTTTCCTGTCACTGCAGATCCTCAAGGAAAGCAGAATGGTTTCTGACAACGCACGCCAGCAGAAGTCAAAAATTAAGGAACTGTTGAATGAGGGTCTTCAGCCCAAGTTAGCCAGGAAGCCTCGGTGATCATAACACTTCCTCCTGGAATTCTGTGAAGCCTGCTTGTATTTCTTAGATGATAGAGATAGTCTGCTTCTATGAAGAGAAGCAAATCCTGCCAAATAAATCAGCACATTATTATCAGGACAACAGACCTTAACATAGGAAACAAGGAACCAGCCTACAATGGCCCTGATTTATAGTCCACAGACAATCAAAGGTCGCCCAACTCCTAGCACAATGTCACACTGAATGCATTAGCAACAAGGACACAGACAGCTAAATAAACATATTTTTAGAATCGGCAGACTGTGCTAATTGAGTGCATATTTGCAAAATCAATATAATTCACCAGGGGAAAAAAAAAAAAAAAGCTGCATTTGGATGTGGATCGTGTAGGTGGCTCCTCTCTCCTGACAGCAGGGTCACAGCTGGAAGGTGTGGTGGGGGGTACAGAGACCATGGCTGATGCAATCCCACAACAGCATTGCCAGCTCTCACAAACACACCAGAGATCACAGCACTTAGCACTCGCAGGACGCCGCAGGAGTCCTTGGTGTGAAGCGAGTAGCTCCTCCAGCTCTATTATTTTTAGGCCTGATAACTCAAGCAGAGTTCTGTGTAGGACCCTGAAGCAAAATACTCCCCAATCATCTGATTTGGGGATTTTTCTTCTCCATGGGGGACTAACAAAGATCTTTTCCTCCATCTTAAGACGCACCGGTGCCCACCACGTTCAAGCTCTGTCATTTCTTGTTCTGCAGTTTCTCTACTGTTCTCAGTTTTCCTCCAGCATCATTTTTTATTCCACGCACCAAAGGGCTATACAGGAGGAAAAGTGCAAAGGCAGGAGAGGAAAAAACTCAAGATCATAAGGAAGGTGGGTGGCGCTTACTTTAGCAGTGAAGAAACAATCATGGAGGAGTCCCTGTCTCAGCACAGAGGGAAGTCTATGGAGGTGAATGCATTCTTACACACACTCACAACCACATTGCTGACCTTCCCCTCCTGCAAACACAGCATACAAGTCAAAAGAGAAATTAAATTCAAGATAAATTTTCTTGGTCCTTTAAGAATTTTTTTTTTAAGAATCTCATGATTTAGTTTGATTTGATCTCTTGCGACCAGCAATGTTGTATGGAGCTCAACTCCCGTCTCCAAGGAGCCAAGGACAGCTTCTGCCCTCCTTTGTATCAGAGGGCATCTTACCAACGTATCTAGCTGAGAGATGCATCCGTTCTGATCACAACTAAGCCAGCAAGGTCTTCTCTCCTCCAAATAGCTCCTCCTTCACTATTTCCAAGTGCAAAAGACTATAAGCCTCCCATTTGCATCCAGCATAAGACCTTTGCCAGAAATACGTTTGCACACCCGTGGTAGAACCCCATCAGGAAAGCTCAGCTGACACAGACATTGTGGGAAGCATTTTGCCTTAGCTGCAAGGAGGGGAAGAAGGCTGAAGGGGCGGGCTGCTTCCACTGAAAATCCTCCTAGGACACTGGACAACCAACCAGGTCAAGTTGTGAAGCCAGCACTAAGCCTCGTGTTTCTGCAGTTGCTTGTTTAAACGAGCCAGGAGCTGAGGCTTACAGCTGCAGGGCAGAACAGTGTCCAAGTGAGAGACCTGCTCAGTTTGGTATTAAACCTCTTGCCTGCTGTGGTGGGGTGACCTTGGCTAAGAGCTGGATGCCCACCCAGGGGCTGGCTCACTCCCTCCCCTCAGGAGGAGTGGAGAAGGCAGTCAGAAAGGGAATGAGAAAGCTTGTGGGTCAAGACAAAGACAGGGAGATTGCTTATCAATTACCATTGCAGGCAAAGCAGACGTAACTTGAAGAAAATTGCTTATTGCCAAGTAAAATAGATTCAGGTAGTGAGAAACAAAAAGACAAACATTAAAGCACCACCTTTCCTCTCCCAGGCTCAGCTTCACTCCTTTTCTCCAGACCCCACCCCCACTCTAAGCCGCACAGGGGGTGGGGGCTACGGTCACAGAATCATGGAATGGTTTGGGTTGATGACCTCTAAAGGTCTCTTCCTAGTTCAACCCCCCTGCAGTGAGCAGGGACACCTTCCCCTAGACCAGTTGCCCAGAGGCCCATCCAACCTGACCTTGAGCGTTTCCAGGGACGGGGCATCTACCACCTCCCTGGGCAACCTGTGCCAGTGTTTCACCACCCTCTCTGTAAAAAATTTCTTACTTGTATCTAGTCTGAATACACTCTCTTTTAGTTTAAAACCATGACCCCTTGTCCCATTGCCACAAGCTCTACTGAAACGTCTGTCCCCACCTTTCTTACAAGGCATTTTAAGTAATGAAAGGCTGCAATCAGGTCTCCCCAGAGCCTTCTCTTCTCCAGGCTGAACAACCCCAACTCTCTCAGCCTGTCCTCATACGGGAGGTGCTCCAGCCTCTGACCATCTCTGTGGCCTCCTCTGGCCCCGCTCCAACAGCTCCATGTCCTTCCTGTGCTGAGGACCCCAGAGCTGGATGCAGCACTGCAGGGGGGGTCTCACCAGAGCAGAGCAGAATTGTCTCCCTTGACCTGCTGGTCACGCTTCTTTTGATGCAGCCCAGGACATGGCTGGCTTTCTGGGCTGCAAGTGCACATCACTGGCTCATGTCCAATTTTTCATTCACCAGCACCCCCAAGTCCTTCTCCACAGGGCTGCTCTCAATCCCTTCATCCCTCAGCCTGTATCGATACCAGGGATTGCCCCAACCCATGCACAGGACCTTGCACTTGGCCGTGTTGAACTCCATGAGGTTTGCAGTGTCCCACCTCTCCAGCCTGTCCAGGTCCCTCTGGATGTCATCCCATCCCTCAGGTGTGTCGACCACACCACACAGCTTGGTGTCATCTGCACACTTGCTGAGGGTGCACTCGATCGCACTGTCTGTGTCACTGATGAAGATACATGGTCAGTGCACACCACTTCCTCTCTGCTGCTCCTTCCTTCTCACACCTCTCCTCTGCTCCAGCATGGGCTCTCCACAGACAGCGGTTCCTTCGGGAATATCCATCTGCTCCTCCATGGGTCCTCCACAGGCTGCAAATAATACCTGCTCCACCACGGAGCACTCCTCCTCCTCTTCTGGCTTCTTCCCTCACCTCTGTGGTTTCTCACTCTCTCTTTTCCCCTCCTCCTCTGTCTGTTGGGGTTTTTTTGCCTTTCCTTAAATGTGTTTTAACAGAGGCACCACCAGCTTCACTGATGGGCTCAGCTTTGGAATGTAAGTGCTCCCTGAACATCTCCGGGGAGTAAATTTTATAATCTCAAATAAAGCAACACAAAACAGGCAATCAAAAAGCATTCTAAAAGATTCCAAAATAGTAAGAATATCTTTCTTTAAAAGAAAACAAACAAAAACAAAACAAAAAGCCATACTGCAGGATTTTTAATTCCAAGCAAATCAGTTTTGCCACTGTCCATAATCAGAATGTGGTAAGTATAAAGTGTTGACTGCCAAACAGGATTTAAAATAAACAAAAAATAAATTAGAACCACATTTTTCATTTCAGGAACACATCCTGCCAGAGGACTGCAGCTGTTCAATTGGCCCAGACCAGATAATACACACATGAGCCCGGGACACACACCACTGTCACGCCAACACAAACCACCACGGCTAACCAAGGACCTGTCAACACAAAGAGAAAGAACCAGCAGCAGCAACCAAAACCTCAAAAAAAAGAAAAGGTAAGAAGCATACAAAAAGCCAAAATGCTGAAAGCTGTCACTCATTGTTAAAAACTGCCAAGAAATAATTAACTCTCAGAATTATTTTTTTCTAAACATTTTTAATTAAGTTCTCATTTGAAAAAATGTTCATGTGCTCCACCCATCCTTCTCCCCATGGGAAGAGTGGCCCCAGCACAAGCTGGAACACCTGCAGAGGGACAGTCTTTATAGAAAGCAAACATCAGCATCAAACCCAGACCAGTGCTGAGGCTTCCTCCCCACCCTCAAAAGGATACTGTCCCCAGAAACCCCACTCCTCTCCTAGCAGCAAGGCTACGGCTGTTCCAAACCATTACAAGCCGTCACTGCATCCCAAAGCAGCCGCATCTTAAGAAAATCCAAAGCAAGGATCTTTTCCAGCTCACTCCATCTTGGCTTGTGAAAATACCCCGTAACCCCCACCCGTGCTCCAAGGTCCCGAGCTGTACGGGTGCACCCTGCAGAGTGGTCCAGAGCTCACCCAACGTGCTGACAGAGCCATCTCTGATCTAAGGGCCAGCCAGAGAAAGAGCCCAACGCCGGCGAGCCTGCGCTTGGTCTGCCCCTCCACATTTTTTTGCAAGGATGACAAGAATTTGGTGAACAAGCAAATGCCATCGATGCAGAAGGATGATGGGGACACAGCACAGAAGTATTTTAAGATTCCTACTCATTCCTCTTTTTCTCAGCACAACGCTAAGAATTTACCGTCAAATGTTAAAAACCCTGAGCCCCGAGACATTCAGTCAATAAACATGACTGAGGATCAGAATTTAATCCTGTGAAATAAATAAAAACTATTACCCTGTTTGCATTTGGCAGACCAGGCCTATAACTCTGGGATGTTCAATTAGCCAACAGCTTTGAATAGGCATTAGCACCTTAAATAATCCGTGGCACTGCACACAGAACACCACTATTAATTTTCTTACTATGGTGCAAGCTTCCAAAAGAAAAAAAAAAACTAAAAAAAAATTCCTACCACCATAAAGCTGATTTTATGGTCAGTAATTTTTTGCTCAAAGACAACAGCATAAAAGCGGCTCTCCTCAGCAGATCCTATCCACAACACCAGGAGAATAATCCCAACATCTCACCTGTATCCAGCAAACCAAAGGGACTGGGTTGCAAACTGCCTTTGAATTGTTCAACCAGCATGAGCTGTGGCAATGATGACCAGTGACACCAGACTCCTTTTGTGGATCTTTGGGTTCTGGATTTCTCTCCCCCCCCTTGGCCCCTGAGAAAAAAATTATCTGCAAAACACAGTCTTTTTAGCTCAAACCAGAGGCTCTCCCTACGGGCTGAAGTTCAAGCTCTTGTGTCAGCCAAGCTCATGCCCCAAGCAATGAGAGGCATGAACAGTCCCAGCTCCTCCGAGCAGCTTGCTAACCCAGAAATCCAAAGATTTCTTTTTAAACATCGGCATGGGGAACATGAGTGCTGACACAGCCTCCAAGAGAAAGCAGAGCCAGGACAGAAGAAAGCCAGGTCATGTTATGATGACCTGACCTACCAAGAGCGGCTCCTCCCTGTAGCATCTCAAGCTGGAGATGGAGGCAGGGCTGGAATAAAGACGGCACTAGTACCTTCCTTCCACCGCTTTCCTGTGACCTTTGGTAGATCCCAGCAGACACCTCTCCCATCTGCGCTGGATTCAATGTGCCTGTTCTGTCCCCAGGACAGCCAGGCAGGGACAAAAGCAGCAGACAAAACATCTGTCAGCCTGTGCTACCTCCAGAAAAGAGCGGCTTTTTTGCTTGAGAGACCACAGCACCGCCAAAGCGTTGGCAGGAGGCCTGGATCTGCCAGGCTCTGCAGCTGGCTGAATGAGAGGGACAGAGCTGACAAGGGCACACATTTCCAGGACACTTGCTGCAAGCACACGAATGGGCTCAGGGACAAAAAAAACAGCCACCCAGGAATTGCACGGAGCAAGCAGGGGACAGCTCTGAAAGGGAAAGATGAAGCTGAGGCCAGATGAAAAGGAGCGGGACGGCTGGAGCGATGCAGCACAAGACCAGCAGCGTACCTGGGATTTAAAATCAGCCTTACGCTGATCTAACCAGCCACGGCTGCATTCCACCTCTCACACAAACACCCTGGATGCGCTTGGCCAAGGACAGCCCGTGCTGTGGGCATCTAAACCAGCCAGCAGCACTGTCCCCACCTTCCCCTGCCCCTCCGCAGCCATCCGTCCCCTGCAGTGCCAACACACACCAGCTCCCACCGGAGGGGACACCCAGGAGCACCAGCAACCAGAGACCAGGAGGAGAGGGCTGCCCAAGTGTTTGCCTCATGTGCCTTTCCCCAGGGTACACCCTCGCTTCTGAGCAACAGGGAAATCCCCTGCGTGCCTTTGTCCCCTCCTCTGCCAGCCAGGATCACAACTCAACCCTGCGTGGTACCAGCAGCCACCCCGGCCACAGCGCATCCATCCGAGTCCATGGCAGCGCTCGTACACAGAAAGCACTGCTCGTAAAGAAGAGGGATAAAAAAGAGGATTGTCCTGCATATACAAGGAATAAAAACATTGAGACAGGGATTCTCAGGCAGCAAGGCGTCCCCTTCCCTCCCCTTTCTCTCCTCCAGCCCTGCTCCTGCCGTACTTTCATGTGCCCGTCACCGCAAACAAAAGGTACACACCAGGCTAATGAAACATCTGGGCTGCGCTGTGTGGGTGTATAAAGGAGCCAGCACAGCCCCTGTGTGCACAGAGCGGCTGCAGGAAACACATTTCAAGACCTGTCAAGACTCATTTCTCTTAGAAGGAATAAAAGATAGCTGACTTATTTTTCCCCTTCAAGGAAGAAAGAAAAAGAAGGAAAAAAAAAAGACAGAGAGAGAAAGGAAAATGCATTAATAACTAAAAGGTAAGGAGAGATTTCTGACGGGTGCCCTCCTTCTCATCGTTATTAGTGTGATGGATATGCTGGGACAGCCCAGCTGCCCACACAGCCTGGTGCTGTACAAACGGAGGGCACGAGGCAGTCCCCTCCCAGCAGTAAGACACGAACAAACAAGAGGGAAAAGGAACATCCAGGGGGATAAAAAGATCTGCCCGAAGTGGCACAATAGATCTGCAGCAGAGCCAGAAACGCTAGCCACAGGAAAACGATGTTTCATATGTATGCCTTGATGTTGCCGCTGTGAGACACCCTGCTTTCCTGCAGCATCTCCATCAGCTGCCTCATCTCCTCCTCACAAGACTGCAAGCCGAGAGCACACACACGCAAGCTGTGGGGACGGACAGGGATGCAGTCTATGTCATTATGAGGTCCAGCTGTGTTCCCCCATTCACCCGTAAAACCAAAGGACTTGGCAGGCTCAGCTGTCACTTCCATGCACCCTCTTCCTCAGGATTCACTGGCCACCAAGCATCTGGAGGAGGAGACACTTCCACAGAACCACAGAATCATGTAGGTTGGAAAAGACCCTTAAGATTGTCCAGTCCAACTGCTAACCTAACACTGTCACGT
>NW_010103602.1:48654-56867 GCF_000699245.1 Pterocles gutturalis | reverse complement strand
CCTTGTATCGGGAGAGAGAGCCCCGCACGGAGCGAGGGCTGCCAGCCTTGCTTCTTGTCCCCCGGCGGCTCCACCCGGCTTGCACAGCCGCTCACCTCGAGTTCTGCCCGTGAAACTCGGAAGAAAAGGCCTTGTGTGTGCTGCCCCCGCCCCGGCAGCTGCCTCCTGGGCTGGGGGTGTCTGGGGCTGTCGGGGGTCGGAGCGCCCTGGCTATCAGTGGAGGCATTTTTTTTAGTGGCTCTGAAGTGGTGAGGCACAAAGAAAGCTCCTTGCAGCCTGGCCTGGGGCCTGTGGGGCCGGGACCTGCCCTGCTGTTTTCTTGTGCAGCTTTTGGAGGGGTTGAATGCTTCATGCTGCTCCATGCCTGTCTGTGCCATCGATTCTTGTTCTCGTTTGTCCCCAAAAGGTGATCTTTTAACTGCTACCTCTGGAATCAAAGGGCCAAGTGTTCACTTTGCCTGGGAAAGCATGGTATTTAAACGCTGATTAGGCAACAGAGGCCAAGGTGGCTTTAGTGATCTGGAGATGTCCACTATAAAGGGTGACCATGGTAAATAAGGATTATTTCAAAGAGAGTAATAATTAACTCTGGTATCTTCGGGGCAGGAAAGAGAGGGGAAAATAAGTGTGTGGTGATCCTCCACGCTCTTTAGGTCAGACCCCTTAATCAGGCATGATTTAATATGGTGCACATAATAGGAATCTTTGTGTATCGAACATACTCCAGCTTGTTTAGACGAACAGGAAATAAATTCTCTTCTTTTTGCCTGAGTTGGATTTCACCCAACATTTCTAGTTCACAGATGGACTCAAGACTATTTCGAGTGGCCTAAGGAAAAACAGCAAAGAATAATCTTGTACTACCAGATTACAAACATAACTTCATTCCATAGTACAGTGATATCCTTAAATTCTCATGTGACTAATCCTCTAGAGAGGGATCCTATTGCTAAAATGGCTTCATGGCTTCTCAAGAATGTCATACTTTTATCTGCGATCTTCTCCATTCTCTAGTTCCAGCATAAAATATGTGGTTATACTATATGAATTTACTAAATGAATGCAAGAATACTTTTTTTCCCCATACTGTCTTCTTGACTGCACGTGCCCTAGTAGTTCATTGATACGAGCCCCTGTCAGTACAAAAGGTATCTCAAGTTATTAATAAGAAAAATGAGCTTCTGCTTTCTGCAGTGCAGAGCACGCCACTGTGGCTGGGCTCCTTCTGCACTGCTACAGCTTCACTGGCTATAACCTCTCATAGGGGTTTTTCTCTGGGTTTTTCTTTCTGTTTTTGTTGTTTCTGTTGATTCTTCTGGTTTTCCAAGACAATACTTGAAATAGATAATATTTCATATGCACTGAGTTTGGGACAGTGTTGTTTTAAGTGTAGCATCAAAATATATTTGGGTAGTTTCAAGAGAATAAAGCTCATTTGTCCTTAGTTTATTCAAGAAAAGAATTCTTCCAGTGATTATGCATAACCAGCTTACTATTGGGAGAGTGCAAATCTCTTTGGAGTGTTTCTTAATTGTAGAGTTTGACCTTTGGTTTTCTTTTTTGCTTGTTTTTGCCCTTCATCTTCCAAGGATAAAATTTTCTTCTGGGAGGAGGAAGTTTCTCCTAAATACAGAGGATGCAATGGCTAAGGCGTTAGCGTGGTACTGGACTAGCATCCAAATTGTATCACCTGAATAAGCTCTGTATAATGTCTTTATGTGGTACCGTTGTTATGAAGATAAATGCATTAAAGATTCTAAAACCACATTAGTAAGAACCGGATAAGTATCAGAGACAAAAATAAGAAAAGTCAAATCATATTTCTGACTTTAGCTATATTTAAATGCACAGTGCATCTGGTTTCCAGCCATCCCACCAGTACTGATACTTTTCATGTAATGGGTGTTTTTCCTTTTTCAGAGTGCTTCACAATCACGATGTGAAACCTAAGCATGTTTGAGAAGCTGTGCCCTCTGCTTTTGTTTTAGCTTGCATTGCTTTTAATGTATGTAAAATGTCCCTGACCTTAATATGAGGTAACAGATGGGTTAATTTAAAATTCTACTTGAGCTGTTACCTTGTATATTTGTTTTGTCTTTATCACTCTCCATAACTCATATTTAAAACTTTTAATTAGATGCTACTGGAGTGACACTTTGGGCACAAAAACACAAAGTCTGTCGGTGTCGATAGCTGTACTTTACAATTCTGAAGAGGCAGATACAAGAATTGTTATTTTACAGGGAGAAAAAGAAATTGCCGTTGCACGCCACCTCCTCAGTGAATTCCCACTGCTCATTTTATTCATGCACCCTCCCTCCCTGCCTCTCACCTACTCCATTTACAGTCTTAGGTTTTCTTTGCACTTTGAGGGGGTTTTTAATTTCCCTGGGGTTTAAATACTCCCGCTTAGCGCAACACTTCTAGCAGCACTGGCAGCGTGATGGAGCTCCCCGATGTATCACGAGTATCAGCAATTAGATACACCTTGAAAGAGAGATTTGTAAATATGATCCTCTAGCCTTGACACATTACTATAAGAAGTCAGGATTGTGGCAAGCACGCATTTGTGGTTAGTGCAAGCACTTTGCTTTTCTTGATGACCTTGTCGACTGCTGTGCCTTTACTAGGTGATATTGTATTTCAGGCGTAGTCTAGGAAAGTTTTGAGTTGGTTGACTGGATAATCAGCTCAATTATACAATGGAACATGCTGATGAGGAAGCCAAGACCTGGTGTTACTGATGTCTGTGTTGTACCGTCAACTCGAGCTGTATTGCCAGGATTTATAACTACAGGGCCCTATTGAAGTTCTCAGGAGGGTAATTCGTGTAATACGTCTTTTTTGCTTCACAGCACAGCAATGGCTTGATTCACTGCCTCATATTTTATGCTGCTGCAATTCTAGCAGAGTAGCAAATAGATTCTGTGACTTTGTCTTGTGCCTGCATCAATGGCTTTTGTTTATTTCTTTGCTTTTGCCGAGGGCAATTAATATTACTCTCTGCTCATTTGGGCAACCTACTGCTTGTCTCCTACTCTCGTACACCATCCTGGTGAGCTTATTACTTGCTTTATTTCTCAGCTCACCACTGGTCTGTGTCCTCCTGGTGCTGTCCTGATTGTCAGTTGGAGTTCTGGGATATCTTGGGGGATGGCAGCAGGTGAAATGGTAGGAAAGCTAAAGGGACTGCTTGTCAGCCAGGCTCTGCAGCTTCCCTGCCACGACCCTTGGCGCACAATGTGAAACGGAGCTGTCAGCCAGGCTGGGAAGGGAATACCTGTTGAAGCGAATCAGTCAGGTATTGCCCTGTGACAATTGACAGGAGAACATGAGACAGATATCCTGCTCTGAAAGGTTATTCAAACAAAAATCCCTTGTTCCTATTTCCCTGTGACACAACCTGAGAAAATACTTTTTTTTTTTCCCTTTTCCTGCACAAAGCCCTAACTATCCTTTTGATAATGTGCAGTATCTGCATCACTTCTTGCTGTGATAGCCAGGAGATTGGGGTTAAAATTAATTTAGTTACAGTGCCACTGCACTTTGTGAGCAAAGGAGAGACCTGCTAACTAGCCTTGGTCTTGCCGCCTCTATAACGCTACTCAGACTGTGTTCAGTGGGTATGCAGTGGATGGAATTTCTTCAGTATAGAATGGTTTTATATACACTCAGAGCGGTGGAATTTGCTTGCTTGGACAAATCTGTTAGAAAAGATGAAACGCTGCTGTTTCCTGAAAAGAACATTAACAAAAATTCCCCACTGATGTGGGCAGGCTTCTGTGTCTGTCTGTTCAGAAAGGCCCCCTCTCCTACCTCACTAGGAGATAATGAGAAAAAGATTTCTTTCTCACCCAAAGAAGGGAATATTTTGGATTTCAGCAAGCTAAAACAAAGTCTGGTCTGTTTTTCTTTGACCAGCAATGGAAATCTTTTCAAGCAAGCAGTCTGTTCCATTTAACAGTAACAGAGGTCTGTCCAGGCAGACAGAGGGGTAGGTAGCGATCACTGTACTTGTGAGGATTAAATGCAAGGGTCAAACTGTGAGAATCCTTTACTATTCTACCTGCGATGTCTTTTAACGATAGAGCTAGTTCACTTGCCTTGCTCTAGAATTCAACATTTCCTTAGGTAGATAGGAAAAAATCTTCCAGGCATCCCACTTCCTTTCATGATAAAGCACAGAAGCTGTTCACATTCTCAAGAAGGGCATTTTATGCAGTGTTTCTTCAGGAATCACTCATTTAACTTTGTAAGTCAACCATTGAGGCCCTGTTTAGTGACCCTCTTTCAGATAAAGGGAATAAATGCAGCTGCCTCTCTCCTCTCTGTTTGGTTTCAAATGCCAGCCGGAAAGAAATGTACTGATGTCCTCCCACCCAAAAGGTTTTATAAGTGAATCTAGCCTTTGTTAGCTTGAGAAATCATGGAAAGCAGTTGGAGTTTAGATATTCTGGCACTGCTATCACTAAGCCACCAGCCCGACCCAGTGAATAAAAGCTGAAAAGTCTGTTCAGTTTAAAAAAAAGTATTTTTTTTTTTTTTTAAAAAGGAAAGGGAAGAATGTAGAATCAAAATGAAGCAAATTTGTCTCTGGTCCAACGCTGAGTACTAACTGCAGATAAAGATGAAAAAGAACAGCCCTTCCAGGTCCATGCAGCACAGCTGCCCCAGTTGTCCAGCTGGTATAGAGCGTGGGGGTCAGAGAGACTTCAAGTTCTCAGCAGCGTTGGCAGGAATTTGTGGAAGATGGCAGCAGTCGTAGTTGAGCTGCGACACACACTTTGTAAAGCCGAGGCAAGTAAGAGCTCTGCGAGCCTTGATATTTGCACTGGCGCAGATAACACTGGTGCATTGGGTAGAAGAGAGAGCAGAAGCCCATGGCTTCAGATGGGTGCAGGGCTGTGGCAGACGGGGTCCCCAGTGCCTGCCTACACTGGTGGTGTTGGGAGGGCAAGAAGAATGTAAGGTATGCGGGGAAGACTGGAGAGGGAAAAGAATGTTGGGATGGAGCATGCACTGGCCTATTCCTTCCAGAGATACTGTCAAAGGCTTATTCATTTCCCAAACAAACAAACCAGTCTAACAGTCCTGCTCGCAGAATACACTCCTTATTTTCCCTTCCGGCATTGCATATTTTTAATACATGGGTTAAAAAATACAGGCTTGCTTCCAGACGTGTGGCATGCATGCCATTCAACCTACTGATGCCAAAAGAGGGTTTTTTTTGTTTTTCTTAAGAAAAGCTGAGACATAACATAACTATGGAGACTGCAAAAGGCTTCTGTTCTCTCTGGTTCACAATTGTGCAGATGAAATTTGATAAATACAATACAGGGAGGTTACTCAAGAGGAAATGTATGTTTAGGCATCACAGCTTGTTTAAAATGAAAGGAATCCAGAATTGGAACCGGAATTGCCTCAGACAAGAAACTTAAGCACAAAGCTAAGGCATGTTAAGCTTTTCATGCAGTTGTGAGAAGTCATGGTGCTGGCATCCAAAAGCTCAGATCTTCACCTGAACTTTCTACTTGAACTTTCCCCAGTTTGGGCAAAACTCTGGAGCTGAGATTTTGTCCATGTGGATCATGTTACATTATTCCACCAGGGATTAAAATTGTTAAAATAGGAGTGAACTGAGTAAGCTTTTTCTTTTCTTTTTGTTTTTAGGTTGGGGTTTTTCTTGGTGTATGCCAGCCAGCCCACTACAGCACTATGGTCCCGTTTGGAAACACCCCAGGCTCTTTGGAGTACATGCATCCAGCGTACTAGGTTTGTAGGAATGAAATCCTGACTCAAATAGCACATAACTCACTCCCAAAGGAGTCCTTCATGAAAGCAGGCATGTGAGTGTGGACAATTAAGTAGGAAACAGTGGTCTGGAGTAAAAAAGTTTACTTTCCTATGATATCCTGTTTGATATCTAGGAAGGCAGGGTTTTGTAGGGTAGCATCACTAATTTTTTACTCAGCAGACACATCTCTCTTGCCCCCACACATGCTCGGACACAGTAAGATGCAGCAATTCCCATTCCCAGAAGCTTTGTCTTGAATGCGGTAGCACGTGGCTCTTCTCTTTCCAGCCTCTAGTGCCCTGCTCCTACCTGTCCTTCCTGCCTGCCTCTCCTATTTTAGTTGTATCTGGTTTTAGGAACATTTTGTTGAATATCTCCCACACTTCCTACAGCAAAGGTAATCTGCTGTTGTTATATTTTATATCTTCATGTCTCTCCTCTCCCTAGCTCTTACCAGCAACTCTTTCATAGCACCAACAGCATATCTCCCTGGGAGGGCGAGCAACTTGGTTGTTGTCCACTAGCCAGTAACCAGTTCTTTCCAGGGAGAGGAGGGGAAGCAAAAAATAAAAATTAAAATGTATATATTTTTTAAAAAATCAGTCTAAAGGAGAAATTCCTGTTTTGCCTTTACAACAAAGCTTCCCGTGAAGTATCAGCCTTGGTTTGATTTGAAGCTTGAGGACTTTCAAGGAAATTTGATTCTTTTGGAGGTGTTTGGAGGGAAGATATACAATAGGAAAGCGAGCGTCTTTTCTCTCTTTCACCTCAGACAGATCTGTGAAGTTCAGTTGATATCCATAATAACAGAGAACAGCACGTTGAAACATCTCACACTGTCTGACTTATTTTTCTCTTCTTTGGGTGTTGGTGTTTAACTTCTCATCTCATACTCAGTGTAAATTTGTGTCTCTACAAAACTGCCAAAAATGGTTATCTTTGCTGCCATCTAAATCTGTTTATGGTCTGCTCTCCCAAAATCATTCTTTAAAGGAAAATGACTGATTTCCAAACCCCTCCTACTCCTCTTCTGTTATTTTTAACAAGCAATTCAGTCTGATGTAATTTAAATAAAAGATCATTGCATTATTGCGTGTTGAAGGACTCTCAGGAAACAACACCAGAAGAGAACAAACGTGGGAACTCTGTTCCCTCTCTTTTCTGTTACTATCGTTTGCAAACTCTGAATGCTTCCAGCAACGGGGTAGCCAAAGACGGGGTGAAAAGGACAGAGCACGTTCCCATTGGCAGAGCTTCCACCAGCTTCACTGGGACCAGGATTTGGCCCATGCCCTGTAGCATCCCGAGCCTTGGCTTTGACTTAATTGGCTTCTCATAGTAAACTCTGTCTGCTGAGTGCTGCAGATAACTCGTCTCTCACAAGTATCCACCACAGTTGTCCTTCTGCTTGCTTCAGGCTGAATACTTACACTCTTACAGCTGATAAAAGCACCAGTCTGGGGATCACATGAAAAAAGAAGGCCGCACACAACAGTTTGCCGGTCTCTCCTTCAATACCTATGTTCTCTTCTCTGTCTGCCCTTTCCCTCCCATCCCAGTTGACTCATGATGTTTACTCCTGAAGTCTGATGAGGGCTTGAGTCATAAGGGTTGACACAAGGATTTGACTCCTCACCTCCTCAAGAGTTCAGCCCTGTCTGGGAGCTGTAAAGATCTGTCTCCGCGTGTGCTCATGGCTTTTAAGGAGTGGCTTAGCTCATTTGTTGTGCCATAAGGTCCTGAAGAATTTATGTCTGGAAGGCATTGCTAAAAATCCTGGGGAGCTCCAGAGTACTGGAGAGGCTGTCCTTTAAAGTTTTGAGATAGAGTGTGTTGGCTCTGCCTCTCTAGACAATAAGTAGGCACTGTGAAAGTATCTTAGTCATGCTTTCAAAAGGAGGCACTGTAGCATGCCGTAGTGATCCCAGCTGCTGTGGGATAAGTCCACAGTAGCTATTCCAGAAGTTGTTCTGATGAAAGATCGTGGTACGGATGAGTGTTTGCCAAAAAAGAAGACCACAAAGGCTGTACATATGCAGTCCCCTCTCCCCAGAATGTAAAGAGTGGTTTGACATGACTGTTTAGTTGTGTAAGTACTGGTGTGAAAGTCAAAGATGTGCTGGGAAAACAGCTTTGGGGTATATATGTGTAGGTAGGGTCAAAAGGTTTGGACTAAAGCAGTTGGAACAGACTCCTTAGACTGGTCTTATAATTTAATTTTCCTCATTTCTCAGAGGTGGGTCTTTTGGTGCAGAGGTCAAAAGTGGGAAAGCATAAGAAATGCAAGGTCCCAGGTGCTGGCTCCTGACCTACGCACAAAGGTGAAAGAAAGATCTGTTGGACCATGTTGCATTTGTAGGAGCTGTAACCACTGTGGGGAGGAATGGAGGGAGACATTTCTTTGAATTTGTGGGAAAAG